>NW_026779565.1:0-91131 GCF_030144855.1 Hypanus sabinus
AGAGATTATTCCTCTACACGCTCCCATCAAACACTCCCGGTGTCAGACACAGAGTCATTATCCCTCTACAAGGTCACATCAAACACTTCCGTGGTCAGACACAGAGTGATTATTCCTCTACACGGCCCCATCAAAATCTCCCGGGGTCAGACACAGAGTGAATCTCCCTCCACACCGTCCCATCACACACTCCCGTGGTCAGACACAGAGTGATTATTCCTCTACACGGTCCCTTCAAACACTCCCGGGGTCAGACACAGAGTGATTATTGATCTACACGGTCCAATCAAACACTCCCGGGGTCAGACACAGAGCGATTATTCCTCTACACCGCCCATCACACTCTCCCGGGGTCAGACACAGAGTGAACCTCCCTCCACTCGGTCCCATCACACACACCCGTGGTCAGACACAGAGTGATTTTTCCTCTACACGGTCCAGTCAATCACTCCCGGGGTCAGACAGAGTGAATCTCCCTCCACACCGTCCCATCACACACTCCCGTGGTCAGACACAGTGTGATTATTCCTCTACACGGTACCATCAAACACTCCCGGGGTCAGACACAGAGAGATTATTCCTCTACACGGACCCATCAAACACTCCCGGGGTCAGACACAGAGTGAATCTCAATCCTCAGCGTCCAATCACACACACCCGGGGTCAGACACAGAGAGATTATTCCTCTTCACGGTACCATCAAACACTCCCGGGGTCAGACACAGAGAGATTATTCCTCTACACGGTCCCTTCAAACACTCCCGGGGTCAGTTATAGACTGAATCTCCCTCCACACCGTCCCATCACACACTCCCGTGGTCAGACACAGAGTGATTATTGATCTACATGGTCCCATCAAACACTCCCGGGTTCAGCCACAGAGCGATTATTCCTCTACACCGCCCATCACACTCTCCCGGGGTCAGACACAGAGTGAATCTCCCTCCACACCGTCCCATCACACACTCCCGGGGTCAGACACAGAGAGATTATTCCTCTACACGGTACAGTCAAACACTCCCGGGGTCAGACACAGATAGATTATTACTCTACACGTTCCCATCAAACACTCCCGGGGTCACACACAGAGTGAATCTCCCTCCACACCGTCCCATCACACACTCCCGGGGTCAGACACAGAGAGATTATTCCTCTACAAGGTCTCATCAAACTCTTCCGTGGTCAGACACAGAGTGATTATTCATCTACACGGTACCATCACACTCTCCCGGTGTCAGACACAGGGTGAATTTCCTTCAACACTGTCCCATCACACTCTGCCGGGGTCAGACACAGAGTGAATCTCCCTCCATGCCGTCCCATCACACACTCCCGGGGTCAGACACAGAGTGATTATTCCTCTACACGGTCCCAGCAAACACTCCCGGGGTCAGACAGAGTGAATCTCCCTCCACACCGTCCCATCACACACTCCCGTGGTCAGACACAGTGTGATTATTCCTCTACACAGAACCATCAAACACTCCCGGGGTCAGACACAGAGAGATTATTCCTCTACACGGACCCATCAAACACTCCCGGGGTCAGACACAGAGTGAATCTCAATCCTCAGCGTCCAATCACACACACCCGGTGTCAGACACAGAGAGATTATTCCTCTTCACGGTACCATCAAACACTCCCGGGGTCAGACACAGAGAGATTATTCCTCTACACGGTCCCATCAAACACTCCCGGGGTCAGTTATAGACTGAATCTCCCTCCACACCGTCCCATCACACACTCCCGGGGTCAGACACAGAGTGATTATTCCTCTACACCGCCCATCACACTCTCCCGGGGTCAGACACAGAGTGATTTTTCCTCTACACGGTCCAGTCAAACACTCCCGGGGTCAGACACAGAGTGAATCTCCCTCCACACCGTCCCATCTCACACTCCCGTGGTCAAACACAGAGTGATTATTCCTCTACATGGTTCCATCAAACACTCCCGGGGTCAGACACAGGGTGAATCTCCCTCCACACAGTCCCATCACGCACTCCCAGGGTCAGACACACAGGGATTATTCCTCTACATTGTTCCATCAAACACTCCCGGGGTCAGACACAGTGTGAATCTCCCTCCACACAGTCCCATCACACACTCCCAGTGTCAGACACAGAGGGATTATTCCTCTACACGGTCCCATCAAACACTCCCGGGGTCAGACACAGAGTGAATCTCCCTCCGCACCGTCCCATCACACACTCCCGGGGTCAGACACAGAGAGATTATTACTCTACACGGTCCCATCAAACACTCCCGGGGTCAGACACAGAGTGAATCTCCCTCTACACCGTCCCATCACACACTCCCGGGGTCAGACACAGAGAGATTATTCCTCTACAAGGTCTCATCAAACTCTTCCGTGGTCAGACACAGAGTGATTATTCCTCTACACGGTACCATCACACTCTCCCGGTGTCAGACACAGGGTGAATCTCCTTCAACACTGTCCCATCACACTCTGCCGGGGTCAGACACAGAGTGAATCTCCCTCCACGCCGTCCCATCACACACTCCCGGGGTCAGACACAGAGTGATTAATCCTCTACACGGTCCCAGCAAACATTCCCGGGGTCAGAAAAAGTGTGATTATTCCTCTACGCGGCCCCATCAAACTCTCCCGGGGTCAGACACAGAGTGATTATTCCTCTACACAGTCCCATCAAACGATCCCTGTGGTCAGACACAGAGTGATTATTCCTCTACACGGTACCTTCAAACACTCCCAGGGTCAGACACAGAGTGATTATTCCTCTACACGGTTCCATCAAACACTCCCGGGGTCAGAATCAGGGTGAATCTCCCTCCACACCGTCCCATCACACACTCCCGGGGTCAGACACAGAGTGATTATTCCTCTACACGGTACAGTCAAACACTCCCGGGGTCAGACACAGAGAGATTATTCCTCTACACGGACCCATCAAACACTCCCGGGGTCAGACACAGAGTGAATCTCAATCCTCAGCGTCCAATTACACACACCCGGGGTCAGACACAGAGAGATTATTCCTCTTCACGGTACCATCAAACACTCCCGGGGTCAGACACAGAGAGATTATTCCTCTACACGGTCCCTTCAAACACTCCCGGGGTCAGTTATAGACTGAATCTCCCTCCACACCGTCCCATCACACACTCCCGGGGTCAGACACAGAGTGATTATTGATCTACATGGTCCCATCAAACACTCCCGGGTTCAGCCACAGAGCGATTATTCCTCTACACCGCCCATCACACTCTCCCGGGGTCAGACACAGAGTGAATCTCCCTCCACACCGTCCCATCACACACTCCCGGGGTCAGACACAGAGAGATTATTCCTCTACACGGTACAGTCAAACACTCCCGGGGTCAGACACAGATAGATTATTACTCTACACGTTCCCATCAAACACTCCCGGGGTCACACACAGAGTGAATCTCCCTCCACACCGTCCCATCACACACTCCCGGGGTCAGACACAGAGAGATTATTCCTCTACAAGGTCTCATCAAACTCTTCCGTGGTCAGACACAGAGTGATTATTCATCTACACGGTACCATCACACTCTCCCGGTGTCAGACACAGGGTGAATTTCCTTCAACACTGTCCCATCACACTCTGCCGGGGTCAGACACAGAGTGAATCTCCCTCCACGCCGTCCCATCACACACTCCCGGGGTCAGACACAGAGTGATTATTCCTCTACACGGTCCCAGCAAACATTCCAGGGGTCAGAAAAAGTGTGATTATTCCTCTACGCGGCCCCATCAAACTCACCCGGGGTCAGACACAGAGTGATTATTCCTCTAAACGGTCCAGTCAAACACTCCCGGGGTCAGACAGAGTGAATCTCCCTCCACACCGTCCCATCACACACTCCCGTGGTCAGACACAGTGTGATTATTCCTCTACACAGAACCATCAAACACTCCCGGGGTCAGACACAGAGAGATTATTCCTCTACACGGACCCATCAAACACTCCCGGGGTCAGACACAGAGTGAATCTCAATCCTCAGCGTCCAATCACACACACCCGGTGTCAGACACAGAGAGATTATTCCTCTTCACGGTACCATCAAACACTCCCGGGGTCAGACACAGAGAGATTATTCCTCTACACGGTCCCATCAAACACTCCCGGGGTCAGTTATAGACTGAATCTCCCTCCACACCGTCCCATCACACACTCCCGGGGTCAGACACAGAGTGATTATTCCTCTACACCGCCCATCACACTCTCCCGGGGTCAGACACAGAGTGAATCTCCCTCCACACGGTCCCATCACACACTCCCGTGGTCAGACACAGAGTGATGTTTCCTCTACACGGTCCAGTCAAACACTCCCGGGGTCAGACACAGAGTGAATCTCCCTCCACACCGTCCCATCTCACACTCCCGTGGTCAAACACAGAGTGATTATTCCTCTACATGGTTCCATCAAACACTCCCGGGGTCAGACACAGGGTGAATCTCCCTCCACACAGTCCCATCACGCACTCCCAGGGTCAGACACACAGGGATTATTCCTCTACATTGTTCCATCAAACACTCCCGGGGTCAGACACAGTGTGAATCTCCCTCCACACAGTCCCATCACACACTCCCAGGGTCAGACACAGAGGGATTATTCCTCTACACGGTCCCATCAAACACTCCCGGGGTCAGACACAGAGTGAATCTCCCTCCGCACCGTCCCATCACACACTCCCGGGGTCAGACACAGAGAGATTATTACTCTACACGGTCCCATCAAACACTCCCGGGGTCAGACACAGAGTGAATCTCCCTCTACACCGTCCCATCACACACTCCCGGGGTCAGACACAGAGAGATTATTCCTCTACAAGGTCTCATCAAACTCTTCCGTGGTCAGACACAGAGTGATTATTCCTCTACACGGTACCATCACACTCTCCCGGTGTCAGACACAGGGTGAATCTCCTTCAACACTGTCCCATCACACTCTGCCGGGGTCAGACACAGAGTGAATCTCCCTCCACGCCGTCCCATCACACACTCCCGGGGTCAGACACAGAGTGATTAATCCTCTACACGGTCCCAGCAAACATTCCCGGGGTCAGAAAAAGTGTGATTATTCCTCTACGCGGCCCCATCAAACTCTCCCGGGGTCAGACACAGAGTGATTATTCCTCTACACAGTCCCATCAAACGATCCCTGTGGTCAGACACAGAGTGATTATTCCTCTACACGGTACCTTCAAACACTCCCAGGGTCAGACACAGAGTGATTATTCCTCTACACGGTTCCATCAAACACTCCCGGGGTCAGAATCAGGGTGAATCTCCCTCCACACCGTCCCATCACACACTCCCGGGGTCAGACACAGAGTGATTATTCCTCTACACGGTACAGTCAAACACTCCCGGGGTCAGACACAGAGCGATTATTCCTCTACACCGCCCATCACACTCTCCCGGGGTCAGACACAGAGTGAATCTCCCTCCACACGGTCCCATCAAACACTCCCGTGGTCAGACACAGATTGATTTTTCCTCTACACGGTCCAGTCAAACACTCCCGGGGTCAGACACAGAGTGAATCTCCCTCCACACCGTCCCATCACACACTCCCGTGGTCAGACACAGTGTGATTATTCCTCCGCACAGTCCCATCACACACTCCCAGGGTCAGACACAGAGGGATTATTCCTCTACACGGTCCCATCAAACAATCCCGGGGTCAGACATAGACTGAATCTCCCTCCACACCGTCCCATCAATCACTCCCGGGGTCAGACACAGAGTGATTAATACTCTACACCGACGTATCACACACTCCCGTGGTCAAACAGAGAGTGATTATTCCTCTACACGGTTCCATCAAACACTCCCGGGGTCAGAATCAGGGTGAATCTCCCTCCACACCGTCCCATCACACACTCCCGGGGTCAGACACAGAGTGATTATTGATCTACACGGTCCAATCAAACACTCCCGGGGTCAGACACAGAGAGATTATTCCTCTACACGGTCCCATCAAACACTCCCGGTGTCAGACACAGAGTCATTATCCCTCTACAAGGTCACATCAAACACTTCCGTGGTCAGACACAGAGTGATTATTCCTCTACACGGCCCCATCAAACTCTCCCGGGGTCAGACACAGAGTGAATCTCCCTCCACACCGTCCCATCACACACTCCCGTGGTCAGACACAGAGTGATTATTCCTCTACACGGTCCCTTCAAACACTCCCGGGGTCAGACACAGAGTGATTATTGATCTACACGGTCCAATCAAACACTCCCGGGGTCAGACACAGAGCGATTATTCCTCTACACCGCCCATCACACTCTCCCGGGGTCAGACACAGAGTGAACCTCCCTCCACTCGGTCCCATCACACACACCCGTGGTCAGACACAGAGTGATTTTTCCTCTACACGGTCCAGTCAATCACTCCCGGGGTCAGACAGAGTGAATCTCCCTCCACACCGTCCCATCACACACTCCCGTGGTCAGACACAGTGTGATTATTCATCTACACGGTACCATCAAACACTCCCGGGGTCAGACACAGAGAGATTATTCCTCTACACGGACCCATCAAACACTCCCGGGGTCAGACACAGAGTGAATCTCAATCCTCAGCGTCCAATCACACACACCCGGGGTCAGACACAGAGTGATTATTCCTCTACACGGTACAGTCAAACACTCCCGGGGTCAGACACAGATAGATTATTACTCTACACGGTCCCATCAAACACTCCCGGGGTCACACACAGAGTGAATCTCCCTCCACACCGTCCCATCACACACTCCCGGGGTCAGACACAGAGAGATTATTCCTCTACAAGGTCTCATCAAACTCTTCCGTGGTCAGACACAGAGTGATTATTCATCTACACGGTACCATCACACTCTCCCGGTGTCAGACACAGGGTGAATTTCCTTCAACACTGTCCCATCACACTCTGCCGGGGTCAGACACAGAGTGAATCTCCCTCCACGCCGTCCCATCACACACTCCCGGGGTCAGACACAGAGTGATTATTCCTCTACACGGTCCCAGCAAACATTCCCGGGATCAGAAAAAGTGTGATTATTCCTCTACGCGGCCCCATCAAACTCACCCGGGGTCAGACACAGAGTGATTATTCCTCTACACAGTCCCATCAAACGATCCCGGTGGTCAGACACAGAGTGATTATTCCTCTACACGGTACCATCAAACACTCCCAGGGTCAGACACAGAGTGATTATTCCTCTACACGGTCCAATCAAACACTCCCGGGGTCAGACACAGAGCGATTATTCATCTACACCGCCCATCACACTCTCCCGGGGTCAGACACAGAGTGAATCTCCCTCCACACGGTCCCATCACACACTCCCGTGGTCAGACACAGAGTGATTTTTCCTCTACACGGTCCAGTCAAACACTCCCGGGGTCAGACACAGAATGAATCTCCCTCCACACCGTCCCATCACACACTCCCGTGGTCAGACACAGTGTGATTATTCCTCTACAAGGACCCATCAAACACTCCCGGGGTCAGACACAGAGAGAATCTCAATCCTCAGCGTCCAATCACACACACCCGGGGTCAGACACAGAGAGATTATTCCTCTACAAGGTACCATCAAACACTCCCGGGGTCAGACACAGAGAGATTATTCCTCTACACTGTCCCATCAAACCCTCCCCGGGTCAGTTACAGACTGAATCTCCCTCCACACCCTCCCATCACACACTCCCGTGGTCAGACACAGAGTGATTATTGATCTACACTTTCCCATCAAACACTCCCGGGTTCAGCCACAGAGCGATTATTCCTCTACACCGCCCATCACACTCTCCCGGGGTCAGACACTGAATGAATCTCCCTCCACACGGTCCCATCACACACTCCCGTGGTCAGACACAGAGTGATTTTTCCTCTACACGGTCCAGTCAAACACTCCCGGGGTCAGACACAGAGTGAATCTCCCTCCACACCGTCCCATCACACACTCCCGTGGTCAGACACAGTGTGATTATTCCTCTACACGGGCCCATCAAACACTCCCGGGGTCAGACACAGACTGAATCTCCCTCCACACCGTCCCATCACACAGTCCCGTGGTCAAACACAGAGTGATTATTCCTCTACATGGTTCCATCAAACACTCCCGGGGTCAGACACAGGGTGAATCTCCCTCCACACAGTCCCATCACACACTCCCAGGGTCAGACACACAGGGATTATTCCTCTACATTGTTCCATCAAACACTCCCGGAGTGAGACACAGAGTGAATCTCCCTCCACACCGTCCCATCACACACTCCCGGGGTCAGACAGAGAGAGATTATTCCTCTACACGGTACAGTCAAACACTCCCGTGGTCAGACACAGAGAGGTTATTACTCTACACGGTCCCATCAAACACTCCCGGGGTCAGACACAGAGTGAATCTCCCTCCACACCGTCCATTCACACACTCCCGGGGTCAGACACAGAGAGATTATTCCTCTACACGGTGCAGTCAAACAATCCCGGGGTCAAACACAGAGAGATTATTCCTCTACACGGTCCCATCAAACACTCCCGGTGTCAGACACAGAGTCAGTATCCCTCTACAAGGTCACATCAAACACTTCCGTGGTCAGAGACAGAGTGATTATTCCTCTACACGGCCCCATCAGACTCTCCCGGGGACAGACACAGAGTGAATCTCCCTCCACACCGTCCCATCACACACTCCCGTGGTCAGACACAGAGTGATTATTCCACTACACGGTCCCTTCAAACACTCCCGGGGTCAGACACAGAGTGATTATTGACCTACACGGTCCAATCAAACACTCCCGGGGTCAGACACAGAGCGATTATTCCTCTACAAGGACCCATCAAACACTCCCGGGGTCAGACACAGAGAGAATCTCAATCCTCAGCGTCCAATCACACACACCCGGGGTCAGACACAGAGAGATTATTCCTCTACAAGGTACCATCAAACACTCCCGGGGTCAGACACAGAGAGATTATTCCTCTACACTGTCCCATCAAACCCTCCCCGGGTCAGTTACAGACTGAATCTCCCTCCACACCCTCCCATCACACACTCCCGTGGTCAGACACAGAGTGATTATTGATCTACACTTTCCCATCAAACACTCCCGGGTTCAGCCACAGAGCGATTATTCCTCTACACCGCCCATCACACTCTCCCGGGGTCAGACACTGAATGAATCTCCCTCCACACGGTCCCATCACACACTCCCGTGGTCAGACACAGAGTGATTTTTCCTCTACACGGTCCAGTCAAACACTCCCGGGGTCAGACACAGAGTGAATCTCCCTCCACACCGTCCCATCACACACTCCCGTGGTCAGACACAGTGTGATTATTCCTCTACACGGGCCCATCAAACACTCCCGGGGTCAGACACAGACTGAATCTCCCTCCACACCGTCCCATCACACAGTCCCGTGGTCAAACACAGAGTGATTATTCCTCTACATGGTTCCATCAAACACTCCCGGGGTCAGACACAGGGTGAATCTCCCTCCACACAGTCCCATCACACACTCCCAGGGTCAGACACACAGGGATTATTCCTCTACATTGTTCCATCAAACACTCCCGGAGTCAGACACAGAGTGAATCTCCCTCCACACCGTCCCATCACACACTCCCGGGGTCAGACAGAGAGAGATTATTCCTCTACACGGTACAGTCAAACACTCCCGTGGTCAGACACAGAGAGGTTATTACTCTACACGGTCCCATCAAACACTCCCGGGGTCAGACACAGAGTGAATCTCCCTCCACACCGTCCATTCACACACTCCCGGGGTCAGACACAGAGAGATTATTCCTCTACACGGTGCAGTCAAACAATCCCGGGGTCAGACACAGAGAGATTATTCCTCTACACGGTCCCATCAAACACTCCCGGTGTCAGACACAGAGTCAGTATCCCTCTACAAGGTCACATCAAACACTTCCGTGGTCAGAGACAGAGTGATTATTCCTCTACACGGCCCCATCAGACTCTCCCGGGGACAGACACAGAGTGAATCTCCCTCCACACCGTCCCATCACACACTCCCGTGGTCAGACACAGAGTGATTATTCCACTACACGGTCCCTTCAAACACTCCCGGGGTCAGACACAGAGTGATTATTGACCTACACGGTCCAATCAAACACTCCCGGGGTCAGACACAGAGCGATTATTCCTCTACACCGCCCATCACACTCTCCCGGGGTCAGACACAGAGTGAATCTCCCTCCACACGGTCCCATCACACACTCCCGTGGTCAGACACAGAGTGATTTTTTCCTCTACACGGTCCAGTCAAACACTCCCGGGGTCAGACACAGAGTGAATCTCCCTCCACACCGTCCCATCACACACTCCCGTGGTCAGACACAGTGTGATTATTCCTCTACACGGTACCATCAAACACTCCCGGGGTCAGACACAGAGAGATTATTCCTCTACACGGACCCATCAAACACTCCCGGGGTCAGACACAGAGTGAATCTCAATCCTCAGCTTCCAATCACACACACCCGGGGTCAGACACAGAGAGATTATTCCTCTACACGGTACCATCAAACACTCCCGGGGTCAGACACAGAGAGATTATTCCTCTACACGGTCCCATCAAACACTCCCGGGGTCAGTTATAGACTGAATCACCATCCACACCGTCCCATCACACACTCCCGGGGTCAGACACAGTGTGATTATTGATCTACATGATCCCATCAAACACTCCCGGGTTCAGCCACAGAGCGATTATTCCTCTACACCGCCCATCACACTCTCCCGGGGTCAGACACAGAGTGAATCTGCCTCCACACGGTCCCATCACACACTCCCGTGGTCAGACACAGAGTGATTTTTCCTCTACACGGTCCAGTCAAACACTCCCGGGGTCAGACACCGAGTGAATCTCCCTCCACACCGTCCCATCACACACTCCCGTGGTCAGACACAGTGTGATTATTCCTCTACACGGTTCCATCAAACACTCCCGGGGTCAGACACAGACTGAATCTCCCTCCACACCGTCCCATCACACACTCCCGTGGTCAAACACAGAGTGATTAGTCCTCTACATGGTTCCATCAAACACTCCCGGGGTCAGACACAGGCTGAATCTCCCTCCACACAGTCCCATCACACACTCCCAGGGTCAGACACACAGGGATTATTCCTCTACATTGTTCCATCAAACACTCCCGGGGTCAGACACTGTGTGAATCTCCCTCCACACAGTCCCATCACACACTCCCAGGGTCAGACACAGAGGGATTATTCCTCTACACGGTCCCATCAAACACTCCCGGGGTCAGACACAGAGTGAATCTCCCTCCACACCGTCCCATCACACACTCCCGGGGTCAGACACAGAGAGATTATTACTCTACACGGTCCCATCAAACACTCCCGGGGTCAGACACAGAGTGAATCTCCCTCCACACCGTCCCATCACACACTCCCGGGGTCAGACACAGAGAGATTATTCCTCTACAAGGTCTCATCAAACTCTTCCGTGGTCAGACACAGTGTGATTATTCCTCTACACAGTACCATCACACTCTCCCGGTGTCAGACACAGGGTGAATCTCCTTCAACACTGTCCCATCACACTCTGCCGGGTCAGACACAGAGTGAATCTCCCTCCACGCCGTCCCATCTAACACTCCCGGGGACAGACACAGAGTGATTAATCCTCTACACGGTCCCAGCAAACATTCCCGGGGTCAGAAAAAGTGTGATTATTCGTCTACGCGGCCCCATCAAACTCTCCCGGGGTCAGACACAGAGTGATTATTCCTCTACAGAGTCCCATCAAACGATCCCGGTGGTCAGACACAGAGTGATTATTCCTCTACACGGTACCATCAAACACTCCCAGGGTCAGACACAGAGTGATTATTCCTCTACACGGTTCCATCAAACACTCCCGGGGTCACAATCAGGGTGAATCTCCCTCCACACCGTCCCATCACACACTCCCGGTGTCAGATACAGAGTGATTATACCTCTACACGGTACAGTCAAACACTCCCGGGGTCAGACACAGAGTGAATCTCCCTCCACACCGTCCCATCACACACTCCCGTGGTCAGACACAGTGTGATTATTCCTCTACACGGACCCATCAAACACTCCCGGGGTCAGACACAGAGTGAATCTCAATCCTCAGCGTCCAATCACACACACCCGGGGTCAGACACAGAGGGATTATTCCTCTACACGGTCCCATCAAACAATCCCGGGGTCAGACACAGAGTGATTATTGATCTACACGGTCCAATCAAACACTCCCGGGGTCAGACACAGAGTGAATCTCCCTCCACACCGTCCCATCACACACTCCCGTGGTCAGACACAGAGTGATTATTCCTCTACACGGTCCCTTCAAACACCCCCGGGGTCAGACACAGAGTGATTATTGATCTACACGGTCCAATCAAACACTCCCGGGGTCAGACACAGAGCGATTATTCCTCTACACCGCCCATCACACTCTCCCGGGGTCAGACACAGAGTGAATCTCCCGCCACACAGTCCCATCACACACTCCCATGGTCAGACACACAGGGATTATTCCTCTACATTGTTCCATCAAACTCTCCCGGGGTCAGACACAGAGTGAATCTCCCTCCACACGTCCCATCACACACTTATGGGGTCAGACACAGAGAGATTATTCCTCTACACGGTACAGTCAAACACTCCCGGGGTCAGACACAGAGTGAATCTCCCTCCACACCGTCCCATCACACTCCCGGGGTCAGACACAGAGTGAATCTCCCTCCACACCGTCCCATCACACACTCCCGGGGTCAGACACAGAGTGATTATTCCTCTACACGGTCCCATCACACACTCCCGGGGTCAGACACAGAGAGATTATTCCTCTACAAGGTCTCATCAAACTCGTCCGTGGTCAGACACAGTGTGATTATTCCTCTACACGGTACCATCACACTCTCCCGGTGTCAGACACAGGGTGAATCTCCTTCAACACTGCCCCATCACACTCTGCCGGGTCAGACACAGAGTGAATCTCCCTCCACGCCGTCCCATCACACACTCCCGGGGTCAGACACAGAGTGATTAATCCTCTACACGGTCCCAGCAAACATTCCCGGGGTCAGAAAAAGTGTGATTATTCGTCTACGCGGCCCCATCAAACTCTCCCGGGGTCAGACACAGAGTGATTATTCCTCTACAGAGTCCCATCAAACGATCCCGGTGGTCAGACACAGAGTGATTATTCCTCTACACGGTACCATCAAACAATCCCAGGGTCAGACACAGAGTGATTATTCCTCTACACGGTTCCATCAAACACTCCCGGGGTCAGAATCAGGGTGAATCTCCCTCCACACCGTCCCATCACACACTCCCGGTGTCAGATACAGAGTGATTATTCCTTTACATGGTACAGTCAAACACTCCCGGGGTCAGACACAGAGCGATTATTCCTCTACACCGCCCATCACACTCTCCCGGTGTCAGACACAGAGTGAATCTCCCTCCACACGGTCCCATTACACACTCCCGTGGTCAGACACAGAGTGATTTTTCCTCTACACGGTCCAGTCAAACACTCCCGGGGTCAGACACAGAGTGAATCTCCCTCCACACCGTCCCATCACACACTCCCGTGGTCAGACACAGTGTGATTATTCCTCCACACAGTCCCATCACACATTCCCAGGGTCAGACACAGAGGGATTATTCCTCTACACGGTCCCATCAAACAATCCCGGGGTCAGACACAGAGTGATTATTGATCTACACGGTCCAATCAAACACTCCCGTGGTCAGACACAGAGTGAATCTCCCTCCACACCGTCCCATCACACACTCCCGTGGTCAGACACAGAGTGATTATTCCTCTACACGGTCCCTTCAAACACTCCCGGGGTCAGACACAGAGTGATTATTGATCTACACGGTCCAATCAAACACTCCCGGGGTCAGACACAGAGCGATTATTCCTCTACACCGCCCATCACACTCTCCCGGGGTCAGACACAGAGTGAATCTCCCTCCACACAGTCCCATCACACACTCCCAGGGTCAGACACACAGGGATTATTCCTCTACATTGTTCCATCAAACACTCCCGTGGTCAGACACAGTGTGAATCTCCCTCCACACAGTCCCATCACACACTCCCAGGGTCAGACACAGAGGGATTATTCCTCTACACGGTCCCATCAAACACTCCCGGGGTCAGTCACAGAGTGAATCTCCCTCCACACCGTCCCATCACACACTCCCGGGGTCAGACACAGAGAGATTATTCCTCTACACGGTACAGTCAAACACTCCCGGGGTCAGACACAGAGAGATTATTACTCTACACGGTCCCATCAAACACTCCCGGGGTCAGACACAGAGTGAATCTCCCTCCACACCGTCCCATCACACACTCCCGGGGTCAGACACAGAGAGATTATTCCTCTACAAGGTCTCATCAAACTCTTCCGTGGTCAGACACAGTGTGATTATTCCTCTACACGGTACCATCACACTCTCCCGGTGTCAGACACAGGGTGAATCTCCTTCAACACTGTCTCATCACACTCTGCCGGGTCAGACACAGAGTGAATCTCCCTCCACGCCGTCCCATCACACACTCCCGGGGTCAGAATCAGGGTGAATCTCCCTCCACACCGTCCCATCACACACTCCCGGTGTCAGATAAAGAGTGATTATTCCTCTACACGGTACAGTCAAACACTCCCGGGGTCAGACACAGAGCGATTATTCCTCTACACCGCCCATCACACTCTCCCGGGGTCAGACACAGAGTGAATCTCCCTCCACACCGTCCCATCACACACTCCCGGGGTCAGACACAGAGAGATTATTCCTCTACAAGGTCTCATCAAACTCTTCCGTGGTCAGACACAGTGTGATTATTCCTCTACACGGTACCATCACACTCTCCCGGTGTCAGACACAGGGTGAATCTCCTTCAACACTGTCTCATCACACTCTGCCGGGTCAGACACAGAGTGAATCTCCCTCCACGCCGTCCCATCACACACTCCCGGGGTCAGACACTAGGTGATTAATCCTCTACACGGTCCCAGCAAACACTCCCAGGGTCAGACACAGAGTGATTATTCGTCTACACGGTTCCATCAAACACTCCCGGGGTCAGAATCAGGGTGAATCTCCCTCCACACCGTCCCATCACACACTCCCGGTATCAGATAAAGAGTGATTATTCCTCTACACGGTACAGTCAAACACTCCCGGGGTCAGACACAGAGCGATTATTCCTCTACACCGCCCATCACACTCTCCCGGGGTCAGACACAGAGTGAATCTCCCTCCACACGGTCCCATCACACACTCCCGTGTTCAGACACAGAGTGATTTTTCCTCTACACGGTCCAGTCAAACACTCCCGGGGTCAGACACAGAGTGAATCTCCCTCCACACCGTCCCATCACACACTCCCGTGGTCATACACAGTGTGATTATTCCTCCACACAGTCCCATCACACACTCCCAGGGTCAGACACAGAGAGATTATTCCTCTACACGGTACAGTCAAACACTCCCGGGGTCAGACACAGATAGATTATTACTCTACACGGTCCCATCAAACACTCCCGGGGTCAGACACAGAGTGAATCTCCCTCCACACCGTCCCATCACACACTCCCGGGGTCAGACACAGAGAGATTATTCCTCTACAAGGTCTCATCAAACTCTTCCGTGGTCAGACACAGAGTGATTATTCCTCTACACGGTACCATCACACTCTCCCGGTGTCAGACACAGGGTGAATCTCCTTCAACACTGTCCCATCACACTCTGCCGGGGTCAGACACAGCGTGAATCTCCCTCCACGCCGTCCCATCACACACTCCCGGGGTCAGACACAGAGTGATTATTCCTCTACACGGTCCCAGCAAACATTCCCGGGGTCAAAAAAAGTGTGATTATTCCTCTACGCGGCCCCATCAAACTCTCCCGGGGTCAGACACAGAGTGATTATTCCTCTACACAGTCCCATCAAACGATCCCGGTGGTCAGACACAGAGTGATTATTCCTCTACACGGTACCATCAAACACTCCCAGGGTCAGACACAGAGTGATTATTCCTCTACACGGTTCCATCAAACAATCCCGGGGTCAGAATCAGGGTGAATCTCCCTCCACACCCTCCCATCACACACTCCCGGGGTCAGACACAGAGTGATTATTGATCTACACGGTCCAATCAAACACTCCCGGGGTCAGACACAGAGCGATTATTCCTCTACACCGCCCATCACACTCTCCCGGGTCAGACACAGTGTGATTATTCCTCTACACGGACCCATCAAACACTCCCGGGGTCAGACACAGAGTGAATCTCAATCCTCAGCGTCCAATCACACACACCCGGGGTCAGACACAGAGAGATTATTCCTCTACACGGTACCATCAAACACTCCCGGGGTCAGACACAGAGAGATTATTCCTCTACACTGTCCCATCAAACACTCCCCGGGTCAGTTATAGACTGATTCTCCCTCCACACCGTCCCATCACACACTCCCGGGGTCAGACACAGTGTGATTATTGATCTACACTTTCAAATTAAACACTTCCGGGTTCAGCCACAGAGCGATTATTCCTCTACACCGCCCATCACACTCTCCCGGGGTCAGACACTGAGTGAATCTCCCTCCACACCGTCCCATCACACACTCCCGTGGTCAGACACAGAGTGATTTTTTCCTCTACACGGTCCAGTCAAACACTCCCGGGGTCAGACACAGAGTGAATCTCCCTCCACACCGTCCCATCACACACTCCCGTGGTCAGACACAGTGTGATTATTCCTCTACACGGGCCCATCAAACATTCCCGGGGTCAGACACAGACTGAATCTCCCTCCACACCGTCCCATCACACAGTCCCGTGGTCAAACACAGAGTGATTATTCCTCTACATGGTTCCATCAAACACTCCCGGGGTCAGACACAGGGTGAATCTCCCTCCACACTGTCCCATCACACACTCCCAGGGTCAGAAACACAGGGATTATTCATCTACATTGTTCCATCAAACACTCCCGGAGTCAGACACAGAGTGAATCTCCCTCCACACCGTCCCATCACACACTCCCGGGGTCAGACACAGAGAGATTATTCCTCTACACGGTACAGTCAAACACTCCCGGGGTCAGACACAGAGAGATTATTACTCTACACGGTCCCATCAAACACTCCCGGGGTCAGACACAGAGTGAATCTCCCTCCACACCGTCCCATCACACACTTCCGCGGGTCAGACACAGAGAGATTATTCCTCTACACGGTACAGTCAAACAATCCCGGGGTCAGACACAGAGAGATTATTCCTCTACACGGTCCCATCAAACACTCCCGGTGTCAGACACAGAGTCAGCATCCCACTACAAGGTCACATCAAACACTTCCGTGGTCAGACACAGAGTGATTATTCCTCTACACGGCCCCATCAAACTCTCCTGGGGTCAGACACAGAGTGAATCTCCCTCCACACCGTCCCATCACACACTCCCGTGGTCAGACACAGAGTGATTATTCCTCTACACGGTCCCTTCAAACACTCCCGGGGTCAGACACAGAGTGATTATTGATCTATACGGTCCAATCAAACACTCCCGGGGTCAGACACAGAGCGATTATTCCTCTACACCGCCCATCACACTCTCCCGGGGTCAGACACAGAGTGAATCTCCCTCCACACGGTCCCATCACACACTCCCGTGGTCAGACACAGAGTGATTTTTCCTCTACACGGTCCAGTCAAACACTCCCGGGGTCAGACACAGAGTGAATCTCCCTCCACACCGTCCCATCACACACTCCCGTGGTCAGACACAGTGTGATTATTCCTCTACACGGTACCATCAAACACTCCCGGGGTCAGACACAGAGAGATTATTCCTCTACACGGACCCATCAAACACTCCCGGGGTCAGACACAGAGTGAATCTCAATCCTCAGCGTCCAATCACACACACCCGGGGTCAGACACAGAGAGATTATTCCTCTACACGGTACCATCAAACACTCCCGGGGTCAGACACAGAGAGATTATTCCTCTACACGGTCCCATCAAACACTCCCGGGGTCAGTTATAGACTGAATCACCATCCACACCGTCCCATCACACTCTACCCGGGGTCAGACACAGAGTGAATCTCCCTCCACACAGTCCCATCACACACTCCCAGGGTCAGACTCACAGGGATTATTCCTCTACATTGTTCCATCAAACACTCCCGGGGTCAGACACAGTGTGAATCTCCCTCCACACAGTCCCATCACACACTCCCTGGGTCAGACACAGAGGGATTATTCCTCTACACGGTCACATCAAACACTCCCGGGGTCAGACACAGAGAGATTATTACTCTACACGGTCCCATCACACACTCCCGGGGTCAGACACAGAGAGATTATTCCTCTACACCGTCCCATCACACACTCCCGGGGTCAGACACAGAGAGATTATTCCTCTACAAGGTCTCATCAAACTCTTCCGTGCTCAGACACAGTGTGATTATTCCTCTACACGGTACCATCACACTCTCCCGGTGTCAGACACAGGGTGAATCTCCTTCAACACTGTCCCATCACTCTCTGCCGGGACAGACACAGAGTGAATCTCCCTCCACGCCGTCCCATCACACACTCCCGGGGTCAGACACAGAGTGATTAATCCTCTACACGGTCCAACAAACATTCCCGGGGTCTGAAAAAGTGTGATTATTCGTCTACGCGGCCCCATCAAACTCTCCCGGGGTCAGACACAGAGTGATTATTCCTCTACACGGTACCATCAAACACTCCCTGGGTCAGACACAGAGTGATTATTCCTCTACACGGTTCCATCAAACACTCCCGGGGTCAGAATCAGGGTGAATCTCCCTCCACACCGTCCCATCACACACTCCCGGTGTCAGATACAGAGTGATTATTCCTCTACACGGTACAGTCAAACACTCCCGGGGTCAGACACAGAGCGATTATTCCTCTACACCGCCCAACACACTCTCCCGGGGTCAGACACAGAGTGAATCTCCCTCCACACCGTCCCATCACACACTCCCGTGGTCAGACACAGTGTGATTATTCCTCCACACAGTCCCATCACACACTCCCAGGGTCAGACACAGAGGGATTATTCCTCTACACGGTCCCATCAAACAATCCCGGGGTCAGACACAGAGTGATTATTGATCTACACGGTCCAATCAAACACTCCGGGGGTCAGACACAGAGTGAATCTCCCTCCACACCGTCCCATCACACACTCCCGTGGTCAGACACAGAGTGATTATTCCTCTACACGGTCCCTTCAAACACTCCCGGGGACAGACACAGAGTGATTATTGATCTACACGGTCCAATCAAACACTCCCGGGGTCAGACACAGAGCGATTATTCCTCTACACCGACCATCACACTCTCCCGGGGTCAGACACAGAGTGAATCTCCCTCCACACAGTCCCATCACACACTCCCAGGGTCAGATACAGAGGGATTATTCCTCTACACGGTCCCATCAAACACTCCCGGGGTCAGACACAGAGTGAATCTCCCTCCACACCGTCCCATCACACACTCCCGGGGTCAGACACAGAGAGATTATTACTCTACACGGTCCCATCAAACACTCCCGGGGTCAGACACAGAGTGAATCTCCCTCCACACCGTCCCATCACACACTCCCGGGGTCAGACACAGAGAGATTATTCCTCTACAAGGTCTCATCAAACTCTTCCGTGGTCAGACACAGTGTGATTATTTCTCTACACGGTACCATCACACTCTCCCGGTGTCAGACACAGGGTGAATCTCCTTCAACACTGTCCCATCACACTCTGCCGGGTCAGACACAGAGTGAATCTCCCTCCACGCCGTCCCATCACACACTCCCGGGGTCAGACACAGAGTGATTAATCCTCTACACGGTCCCAGCAAACATTCCCGGGGTCAGAAAAAGTGTGATTATTCCTCTACACGGTCCAATCAAACACTCCCGGTGTCAGACACAGAGAGATTATTCCTCTACACGGACCCATCAAACACTCCCGGGGTCAGACACAGAGTGAATCTCAATCCTCAGCGTCCAATCACACACACCCGGAGTCAGACACAGAGAGATTATTCCTCTGCACGGTACCATCAAACACTCCCGGGGTCAGACACAGAGAGATTATTCCTCTACACGGTCCCATCAAACACTCCCGGGGTCAGTTATAGACTGAATCACCCTCCACACCGTCCCATCACACACTCCCGGGGTCAGACACAGAGTGATTATTGATCTACATAGTCCCATCAAACACTCCCGGGTTCAGCCACAGAGCGATTATTCCTCTACACCGCCCATCACACTCTCCCGGGGTCAGACACAGAGTGAATCTGCCTCCACACGGTCCCATCACACACTCCCGTGGTCAGACACAGAGTGATTTTTCCTCTACACGGTCCAGTCAAACACTCCCGGGGTCAGACACAGAGTGAATCTCCCTCCACACCGTCCCATCACACACTCCCGTGGTCAGACACAGTGTGATTATTCCTCTACACGGTCCCATCAAACACTCCCGGGGTCAGACACAGACTGAATCTCCCTCCACACCGTCCCATCACACACTCCCGTGGTCAAACACAGAGTGATTATTCCTCTACATGGTTCCATCAAACACTCCCGGGGTCAGACACAGGGTGAATCTCCCTCCACACAGTCCCATCACACACTCCCAGGGTCCGACACACAGGGATTATTCACTCTACATTGTTCCATCAAACACCCCCGGGGTCAGACACAGTGTGAATCTCCCTCCACACAGTCCCATCACCCACTCCCAGGGTCAGACACAGAGGGATTATTCCTCTACACGGTCCCATCAAACACTCCCGGGGTCAGACACAGAGTGAATCTCCCTCCACACCGTCCCATCACACGCTCCCGGGGTCAGACACAGAGAGATTATTCCTCTACACGGTACAGTCAAACACTCCCGGGGTCAGACACAGAGAGATTATTACTCTACACGGTCCCATCAAACACTCCCGGGGTCAGACACAGAGTGAATCTCCCTCCACACCGTCCCATCACACACTCCCGGGGTCAGACAGTGTGATTATTCCTCTACACGGTACCATCATACTCTCCCGGTGTCAGACACAGGGTGAATCTCCTTCAACACTGTCCCATCACACTCTACCGGGTCAGACACAGAGTGAATCTCCCTCCACGCCGTCCCATCACACACTCCCGGGGTCAGACACAGAGAGATTATTCCTCTACACGGTACAGTCAAACACTCCCGGGGTCAGACACAGAGAGATTATTACTCTACACGGTCCCATCAAACACTCCCGGGGTCAGACACAGAATGAATCTCCCTCCACACCGTCCCATCACACACTCCCGGGGTCAGACACAGAGAGATTATTCCTCTACAAGGTCTCATCAAACTCTTCCGTGGTCAGACACAGTGTGATTATTCCTCTACACGGTACCATCACACTCTCCCGGTGTCAGACACAGGGTGAATATCCTTCAACACTGTCCCATCACACTCTGCCGGGTCAGACACAGAGTGAATCTCCCTCCACGCCGTCCCGTCACACACTCCCGGGGTCAGACACAGAGTGATTAATCCTCTACACGGTCCCAGCAAACATTCCCGGGGTCAGAAAAAGTGTGATTATTCGTCTACGCGGCCCCATCAAACTCTCCCGGGGTCAGACACAGAGTGATTATTCCTCTACAGAGTCCCATCAAACGATCCCGGTGGTCAGACACAGAGTGATTATGCCTCTACACGGTACCATCAAACACTCCCAAGGTCAGACACAGAGTGATTATTCCTCTACACGGTTCCATCAAACACTCCCGGGGTCAGAATCAGGGTGAATCTCCCTCCACACCGTCCCATCACACACTCCCGGTGTCAGATACAGAGTGATTATTCCTCTACACGGTACAGTCAAACACTCCCGGGGTCAGACACAGAGCGATTATTCCTCTACACCGCCCATCACACTCTCCCGGGGTCAGACACAGAGTGAATCTCCCTCCACACGGTCCCATCACACACTCCCGTGGTCAGACACAGAGTGATTTTTCCTCCACACGGTCCAGTCAAACACTCCCGGGGTCAGACACAGAGTGAATCTCCCTCCACACCGTCCCATCACACACTCCCGTGGTCAGACACAGTGTGATTATTCCTCTACACGGTACAGTCAAACACTCCCGGGGTCAGACACAGAGAGATTATTCCTCTACACGGTACAGTCAAACACTCCCGGGGTCAGACACAGAGAGATTATTACTCTACACGGTCCCATCAAACACTCCCGGGGTCAGACACAGAGTGAATCTCCCTCCACACCGTCCCATCACACACTCCCGGGGTCAGACACAGAGAGATTATTCCTCTACAAGGTCTCATCAAACTCTTCCGTGGTCAGACACAGTGTGATTATTCCTCTACACGGTACCATCACACTCTCCCGGTGTCAGACACAGGGTGAATCTCCTTCAACACTGTCCCATCACACTCTGCCGGGTCAGACACAGAATGAATCTCCCTCCACGCCGTCCCATCACACACTCCCGGGGTCAGACACAGAGAGATTATTCCTCTACACGGTACAGTCAAACACTCCCGGGGTCAGACACAGAGTGAATCTCCCTCCACACGGTCCCATCAAACACTCCCGGGGTCAGACACAGAATGAATCTCCCTCCACACCGTCCCATCACACACTCCCGGGGTCAGACACAGAGAGATTATTCCTCTACACGGTACCATCAAACACTCCCGGGGTCAGACACAGTGTGATTATTCCTCTACACGGTACCATCAAACACTCCCGGGGTCAGACACAGAGAGATTATTCCTCTACACGGACCCATCAAACACTCGCGGGGTCAGACACAGAGTGAATCTCAATCCTCAGCGTCCAATCACACACACCCGGGGTCAGACACAGAGAGATTATTCCTCTACACGGTACCATCAAACACTCCCGGGGTCAGACACAGAGAGAATATTCCTCTACACGGTCCCATCAAACACTCCCGGGGTCAGTTATAGACTGAATCACCCTCCACACCGTCCCATCACACAATCCCGGGGTCAGACACAGAGTGATTATTGATCTACATGGTCCCATCAAACACTCCCGGGTTCAGCCACAGAGCGATTATTCCTCTACACCGCCCATCACACTCTCCCGGGGTCAGACACAGAGTGAATCTGCCTCCACACGGTCTCAGCACACACTCCCGTGGTCAGACACAGAGTGATTTTTCCTCTACACGGTCCAGTCAAACACTCCCGGGGTCAGACACAGAGTGAATCTCCCTCCACACCGTCCCATCACACACTCCCGTGGTCAGACACAGTGTGATTATTCCTCTACACGGTCCCATCAAACACTCCCGGGGTCAGACACAGACTGAATCTCCCTCCACACCGTCCCATCACACACTCCCGTGGTCAAACACAGAGTGATTATTCCTCTACATGGTTCCATCAAACACTCCCGGGGTCAGACACAGGGTGAATCTCCCTCCACACAGTCCCATCACACACTCCCAGGGTCAGACACAGAGGGATTATTCCTCTACATTGTTCCATCAAACACCCCCGGGGTCAGACACAGAGTGAATCTCCCTCCACACCGTCCCATCACACGCTCCCGGGGTCAGACACAGAGAGATTATTCCTCTACACGGTACAGTCAAACACTCCCGGGGTCAGACACAGAGAGATTATTACTCTACACGGTCCCATCAAACACTCCCGGGGTCAGACACAGAGTGAATCTCCCTCCACACCGTCCCATCACACACTCCCGGGGTCAGACACAGAGAGATTATTCCTCTACAAGGTCTCATCAAACTCTTCCGTGGTCAGACACAGTGTGATTATTCCTCTACACGGTACCATCACACTCTCCCGGTGTCAGACACAGGGTGAATCTCCTTCAACACTGTCCCATCACACTCTGCCGGGTCAGACACAGAATGAATCTCCCTCCACGCCGTCCCATCACACACTCCCGGGGTCAGACACAGAGAGATTATTCCTCTACACGGTACAGTCAAACACTCCCGGGGTCAGACACAGAGAGATTATTACTCTGCACGGTCCCATCAAACACTCCCGGGGTCAGACACAGAATGAATCTCCCTCCACACCGTCCCATCACACACTCCCAGGGTCAGACACAGAGAGATTATTCCTCTACAAGGTCTCATCAAACTCTTCCGTGGTCAGACACAGTGTGATTATTCCTCTACACGGTACCATCACACTCTCCCGGTGTCAGACACAGGGTGAATCTCCTTCAACACTGTCCCATCACAATCTGCCGGGTCAGACACAGAGGGATTATTCTTCTACACGGTCCCATCAAACACTCCCGGGGTCAGACACAGAGTGAATCTCCCTCCACACCGTCCCATCACACGCTCCCGGGGTCAGACACAGAGAGATTATTCCTCTACACGGTACAGTCAAACACTCCCGGGGTCAGACACAGAGAGATTATTACTCTACACGGTCCCATCAAACACTCCCGGGGTCAGACACAGAGTGAATCTCCCTCCACACCGTCCCATCACACACTCCCGGGGTCAGACACAGTGTGATTATTCCTCTACACGGTACCATCACACTCTCCCGGTGTCAGACACAGGGTGAATCTCCTTCAACACTGTCCCATCACACTCTACCGGGTCAGACACAGAGTGAATCTCCCTCCACGCCGTCCCATCACACACTCCCGGGGTCAGACACAGAGAGATTATTCCTCTACACGGTACAGTCAAACACTCCCGGGGTCAGACACAGAGAGATTATTACTCTACACGGTCCCATCAAACACTCCCGGGGTCAGACACAGAATGAATCTCCCTCCACACCGTCCCATCACACACTCCCGGGGTCAGACACAGAGAGATTATTCCTCTACAAGGTCTCATCAAACTCTTCCGTGGTCAGACACAGTGTGATTATTCCTCTACACGGTACCATCACACTCTCCCGGTGTCAGACACAGGGTGAATATCCTTCAACACTGTCCCATCACACTCTGCCGGGTCAGACACAGAGTGAATCTCCCTCCACGCCGTCCCATCACACACTCCCGGGGTCAGACACAGAGTGATTAATCCTCTACACGGTCCCAGCAAACATTCCCGGGGTCAGAAAAAGTGTGATTATTCGTCTACGCGGCCCCATCAAACTCTCCCGGGGTCAGACACAGAGTGATTATTCCTCTACAGAGTCCCATCAAACGATCCCGGTGGTCAGACACAGAGTGATTATTCCTCTACACGGTACCATCAAACACTCCCAGTGTCAGACACAGAGTGATTATTCCTCTACACGGTTCCATCAAACACTCCCGGGGTCAGAATCAGGGTGAATCTCCCTCCACACCGTCCCATCACACACTCCCGGTGTCAGATACAGAGTGATTATTCCTCTACACGGTACAGTCAAACACTCCCGGGGTCAGACACAGGGTGAATCTCCCTCCACACTGTCCCATCACACACTCCCAGGGTCAGAAACACAGGGATTATTCATCTACATTGTTCCATCAAACACTCCCGGAGTCAGACACAGAGTGAATCTCCCTCCACACCGTCCCATCACACACTCCCGGGGTCAGACACAGAGAGATTATTCCTCTACACGGTACAGTCAAACACTCCCGGGGTCAGACACAGAGAGATTATTACTCTACACGGTCCCATCAAACACTCCCGGGGTCAGACACAGAGTGAATCTCCCTCCACACCGTCCCATCACACACTTCCGCGGGTCAGACACAGAGAGATTATTCCTCTACACGGTACAGTCAAACAATCCCGGGGTCAGACACAGAGAGATTATTCCTCTACACGGTCCCATCAAACACTCCCGGTGTCAGACACAGAGTCAGCATCCCACTACAAGGTCACATCAAACACTTCCGTGGTCAGACACAGAGTGATTATTCCTCTACACGGCCCCATCAAACTCTCCTGGGGTCAGACACAGAGTGAATCTCCCTCCACACCGTCCCATCACACACTCCCGTGGTCAGACACAGAGTGATTATTCCTCTACACGGTCCCTTCAAACACTCCCGGGGTCAGACACAGAGTGATTATTGATCTATACGGTCCAATCAAACACTCCCGGGGTCAGACACAGAGCGATTATTCCTCTACACCGCCCATCACACTCTCCCGGGGTCAGACACAGAGTGAATCTCCCTCCACACGGTCCCATCACACACTCCCGTGGTCAGACACAGAGTGATTTTTCCTCTACACGGTCCAGTCAAACACTCCCGGGGTCAGACACAGAGTGAATCTCCCTCCACACCGTCCCATCACACACTCCCGTGGTCAGACACAGTGTGATTATTCCTCTACACGGTACCATCAAACACTCCCGGGGTCAGACACAGAGAGATTATTCCTCTACACGGACCCATCAAACACTCCCGGGGTCAGACACAGAGTGAATCTCAATCCTCAGCGTCCAATCACACACACCCGGGGTCAGACACAGAGAGATTATTCCTCTACACGGTACCATCAAACACTCCCGGGGTCAGACACAGAGAGATTATTCCTCTACACGGTCCCATCAAACACTCCCGGGGTCAGTTATAGACTGAATCACCATCCACACCGTCCCATCACACTCTACCCGGGGTCAGACACAGAGTGAATCTCCCTCCACACAGTCCCATCACACACTCCCAGGGTCAGACTCACAGGGATTATTCCTCTACATTGTTCCATCAAACACTCCCGGGGTCAGACACAGTGTGAATCTCCCTCCACACAGTCCCATCACACACTCCCTGGGTCAGACACAGAGGGATTATTCCTCTACACGGTCACATCAAACACTCCCGGGGTCAGACACAGAGAGATTATTACTCTACACGGTCCCATCACACACTCCCGGGGTCAGACACAGAGAGATTATTCCTCTACACCGTCCCATCACACACTCCCGGGGTCAGACACAGAGAGATTATTCCTCTACAAGGTCTCATCAAACTCTTCCGTGCTCAGACACAGTGTGATTATTCCTCTACACGGTACCATCACACTCTCCCGGTGTCAGACACAGGGTGAATCTCCTTCAACACTGTCCCATCACTCTCTGCCGGGACAGACACAGAGTGAATCTCCCTCCACGCCGTCCCATCACACACTCCCGGGGTCAGACACAGAGTGATTAATCCTCTACACGGTCCAACAAACATTCCCGGGGTCTGAAAAAGTGTGATTATTCGTCTACGCGGCCCCATCAAACTCTCCCGGGGTCAGACACAGAGTGATTATTCCTCTACACGGTACCATCAAACACTCCCTGGGTCAGACACAGAGTGATTATTCCTCTACACGGTTCCATCAAACACTCCCGGGGTCAGAATCAGGGTGAATCTCCCTCCACACCGTCCCATCACACACTCCCGGTGTCAGATACAGAGTGATTATTCCTCTACACGGTACAGTCAAACACTCCCGGGGTCAGACACAGAGCGATTATTCCTCTACACCGCCCAACACACTCTCCCGGGGTCAGACACAGAGTGAATCTCCCTCCACACCGTCCCATCACACACTCCCGTGGTCAGACACAGTGTGATTATTCCTCCACACAGTCCCATCACACACTCCCAGGGTCAGACACAGAGGGATTATTCCTCTACACGGTCCCATCAAACAATCCCGGGGTCAGACACAGAGTGATTATTGATCTACACGGTCCAATCAAACACTCCGGGGGTCAGACACAGAGTGAATCTCCCTCCACACCGTCCCATCACACACTCCCGTGGTCAGACACAGAGTGATTATTCCTCTACACGGTCCCTTCAAACACTCCCGGGGACAGACACAGAGTGATTATTGATCTACACGGTCCAATCAAACACTCCCGGGGTCAGACACAGAGCGATTATTCCTCTACACCGACCATCACACTCTCCCGGGGTCAGACACAGAGTGAATCTCCCTCCACACAGTCCCATCACACACTCCCAGGGTCAGATACAGAGGGATTATTCCTCTACACGGTCCCATCAAACACTCCCGGGGTCAGACACAGAGTGAATCTCCCTCCACACCGTCCCATCACACACTCCCGGGGTCAGACACAGAGAGATTATTACTCTACACGGTCCCATCAAACACTCCCGGGGTCAGACACAGAGTGAATCTCCCTCCACACCGTCCCATCACACACTCCCGGGGTCAGACACAGAGAGATTATTCCTCTACAAGGTCTCATCAAACTCTTCCGTGGTCAGACACAGTGTGATTATTTCTCTACACGGTACCATCACACTCTCCCGGTGTCAGACACAGGGTGAATCTCCTTCAACACTGTCCCATCACACTCTGCCGGGTCAGACACAGAGTGAATCTCCCTCCACGCCGTCCCATCACACACTCCCGGGGTCAGACACAGAGTGATTAATCCTCTACACGGTCCCAGCAAACATTCCCGGGGTCAGAAAAAGTGTGATTATTCCTCTACACGGTCCAATCAAACACTCCCGGTGTCAGACACAGAGAGATTATTCCTCTACACGGACCCATCAAACACTCCCGGGGTCAGACACAGAGTGAATCTCAATCCTCAGCGTCCAATCACACACACCCGGAGTCAGACACAGAGAGATTATTCCTCTGCACGGTACCATCAAACACTCCCGGGGTCAGACACAGAGAGATTATTCCTCTACACGGTCCCATCAAACACTCCCGGGGTCAGTTATAGACTGAATCACCCTCCACACCGTCCCATCACACACTCCCGGGGTCAGACACAGAGTGATTATTGATCTACATAGTCCCATCAAACACTCCCGGGTTCAGCCACAGAGCGATTATTCCTCTACACCGCCCATCACACTCTCCCGGGGTCAGACACAGAGTGAATCTGCCTCCACACGGTCCCATCACACACTCCCGTGGTCAGACACAGAGTGATTTTTCCTCTACACGGTCCAGTCAAACACTCCCGGGGTCAGACACAGAGTGAATCTCCCTCCACACCGTCCCATCACACACTCCCGTGGTCAGACACAGTGTGATTATTCCTCTACACGGTCCCATCAAACACTCCCGGGGTCAGACACAGACTGAATCTCCCTCCACACCGTCCCATCACACACTCCCGTGGTCAAACACAGAGTGATTATTCCTCTACATGGTTCCATCAAACACTCCCGGGGTCAGACACAGGGTGAATCTCCCTCCACACAGTCCCATCACACACTCCCAGGGTCCGACACACAGGGATTATTCACTCTACATTGTTCCATCAAACACCCCCGGGGTCAGACACAGTGTGAATCTCCCTCCACACAGTCCCATCACCCACTCCCAGGGTCAGACACAGAGGGATTATTCCTCTACACGGTCCCATCAAACACTCCCGGGGTCAGACACAGAGTGAATCTCCCTCCACACCGTCCCATCACACGCTCCCGGGGTCAGACACAGAGAGATTATTCCTCTACACGGTACAGTCAAACACTCCCGGGGTCAGACACAGAGAGATTATTACTCTACACGGTCCCATCAAACACTCCCGGGGTCAGACACAGAGTGAATCTCCCTCCACACCGTCCCATCACACACTCCCGGGGTCAGACAGTGTGATTATTCCTCTACACGGTACCATCATACTCTCCCGGTGTCAGACACAGGGTGAATCTCCTTCAACACTGTCCCATCACACTCTACCGGGTCAGACACAGAGTGAATCTCCCTCCACGCCGTCCCATCACACACTCCCGGGGTCAGACACAGAGAGATTATTCCTCTACACGGTACAGTCAAACACTCCCGGGGTCAGACACAGAGAGATTATTACTCTACACGGTCCCATCAAACACTCCCGGGGTCAGACACAGAATGAATCTCCCTCCACACCGTCCCATCACACACTCCCGGGGTCAGACACAGAGAGATTATTCCTCTACAAGGTCTCATCAAACTCTTCCGTGGTCAGACACAGTGTGATTATTCCTCTACACGGTACCATCACACTCTCCCGGTGTCAGACACAGGGTGAATATCCTTCAACACTGTCCCATCACACTCTGCCGGGTCAGACACAGAGTGAATCTCCCTCCACGCCGTCCCGTCACACACTCCCGGGGTCAGACACAGAGTGATTAATCCTCTACACGGTCCCAGCAAACATTCCCGGGGTCAGAAAAAGTGTGATTATTCGTCTACGCGGCCCCATCAAACTCTCCCGGGGTCAGACACAGAGTGATTATTCCTCTACAGAGTCCCATCAAACGATCCCGGTGGTCAGACACAGAGTGATTATGCCTCTACACGGTACCATCAAACACTCCCAAGGTCAGACACAGAGTGATTATTCCTCTACACGGTTCCATCAAACACTCCCGGGGTCAGAATCAGGGTGAATCTCCCTCCACACCGTCCCATCACACACTCCCGGTGTCAGATACAGAGTGATTATTCCTCTACACGGTACAGTCAAACACTCCCGGGGTCAGACACAGAGCGATTATTCCTCTACACCGCCCATCACACTCTCCCGGGGTCAGACACAGAGTGAATCTCCCTCCACACGGTCCCATCACACACTCCCGTGGTCAGACACAGAGTGATTTTTCCTCCACACGGTCCAGTCAAACACTCCCGGGGTCAGACACAGAGTGAATCTCCCTCCACACCGTCCCATCACACACTCCCGTGGTCAGACACAGTGTGATTATTCCTCTACACGGTACAGTCAAACACTCCCGGGGTCAGACACAGAGAGATTATTCCTCTACACGGTACAGTCAAACACTCCCGGGGTCAGACACAGAGAGATTATTACTCTACACGGTCCCATCAAACACTCCCGGGGTCAGACACAGAGTGAATCTCCCTCCACACCGTCCCATCACACACTCCCGGGGTCAGACACAGAGAGATTATTCCTCTACAAGGTCTCATCAAACTCTTCCGTGGTCAGACACAGTGTGATTATTCCTCTACACGGTACCATCACACTCTCCCGGTGTCAGACACAGGGTGAATCTCCTTCAACACTGTCCCATCACACTCTGCCGGGTCAGACACAGAATGAATCTCCCTCCACGCCGTCCCATCACACACTCCCGGGGTCAGACACAGAGAGATTATTCCTCTACACGGTACAGTCAAACACTCCCGGGGTCAGACACAGAGTGAATCTCCCTCCACACGGTCCCATCAAACACTCCCGGGGTCAGACACAGAATGAATCTCCCTCCACACCGTCCCATCACACACTCCCGGGGTCAGACACAGAGAGATTATTCCTCTACACGGTACCATCAAACACTCCCGGGGTCAGACACAGTGTGATTATTCCTCTACACGGTACCATCAAACACTCCCGGGGTCAGACACAGAGAGATTATTCCTCTACACGGACCCATCAAACACTCGCGGGGTCAGACACAGAGTGAATCTCAATCCTCAGCGTCCAATCACACACACCCGGGGTCAGACACAGAGAGATTATTCCTCTACACGGTACCATCAAACACTCCCGGGGTCAGACACAGAGAGAATATTCCTCTACACGGTCCCATCAAACACTCCCGGGGTCAGTTATAGACTGAATCACCCTCCACACCGTCCCATCACACAATCCCGGGGTCAGACACAGAGTGATTATTGATCTACATGGTCCCATCAAACACTCCCGGGTTCAGCCACAGAGCGATTATTCCTCTACACCGCCCATCACACTCTCCCGGGGTCAGACACAGAGTGAATCTGCCTCCACACGGTCTCAGCACACACTCCCGTGGTCAGACACAGAGTGATTTTTCCTCTACACGGTCCAGTCAAACACTCCCGGGGTCAGACACAGAGTGAATCTCCCTCCACACCGTCCCATCACACACTCCCGTGGTCAGACACAGTGTGATTATTCCTCTACACGGTCCCATCAAACACTCCCGGGGTCAGACACAGACTGAATCTCCCTCCACACCGTCCCATCACACACTCCCGTGGTCAAACACAGAGTGATTATTCCTCTACATGGTTCCATCAAACACTCCCGGGGTCAGACACAGGGTGAATCTCCCTCCACACAGTCCCATCACACACTCCCAGGGTCAGACACAGAGGGATTATTCCTCTACATTGTTCCATCAAACACCCCCGGGGTCAGACACAGAGTGAATCTCCCTCCACACCGTCCCATCACACGCTCCCGGGGTCAGACACAGAGAGATTATTCCTCTACACGGTACAGTCAAACACTCCCGGGGTCAGACACAGAGAGATTATTACTCTACACGGTCCCATCAAACACTCCCGGGGTCAGACACAGAGTGAATCTCCCTCCACACCGTCCCATCACACACTCCCGGGGTCAGACACAGAGAGATTATTCCTCTACAAGGTCTCATCAAACTCTTCCGTGGTCAGACACAGTGTGATTATTCCTCTACACGGTACCATCACACTCTCCCGGTGTCAGACACAGGGTGAATCTCCTTCAACACTGTCCCATCACACTCTGCCGGGTCAGACACAGAATGAATCTCCCTCCACGCCGTCCCATCACACACTCCCGGGGTCAGACACAGAGAGATTATTCCTCTACACGGTACAGTCAAACACTCCCGGGGTCAGACACAGAGAGATTATTACTCTGCACGGTCCCATCAAACACTCCCGGGGTCAGACACAGAATGAATCTCCCTCCACACCGTCCCATCACACACTCCCAGGGTCAGACACAGAGAGATTATTCCTCTACAAGGTCTCATCAAACTCTTCCGTGGTCAGACACAGTGTGATTATTCCTCTACACGGTACCATCACACTCTCCCGGTGTCAGACACAGGGTGAATCTCCTTCAACACTGTCCCATCACAATCTGCCGGGTCAGACACAGAGGGATTATTCTTCTACACGGTCCCATCAAACACTCCCGGGGTCAGACACAGAGTGAATCTCCCTCCACACCGTCCCATCACACGCTCCCGGGGTCAGACACAGAGAGATTATTCCTCTACACGGTACAGTCAAACACTCCCGGGGTCAGACACAGAGAGATTATTACTCTACACGGTCCCATCAAACACTCCCGGGGTCAGACACAGAGTGAATCTCCCTCCACACCGTCCCATCACACACTCCCGGGGTCAGACACAGTGTGATTATTCCTCTACACGGTACCATCACACTCTCCCGGTGTCAGACACAGGGTGAATCTCCTTCAACACTGTCCCATCACACTCTACCGGGTCAGACACAGAGTGAATCTCCCTCCACGCCGTCCCATCACACACTCCCGGGGTCAGACACAGAGAGATTATTCCTCTACACGGTACAGTCAAACACTCCCGGGGTCAGACACAGAGAGATTATTACTCTACACGGTCCCATCAAACACTCCCGGGGTCAGACACAGAATGAATCTCCCTCCACACCGTCCCATCACACACTCCCGGGGTCAGACACAGAGAGATTATTCCTCTACAAGGTCTCATCAAACTCTTCCGTGGTCAGACACAGTGTGATTATTCCTCTACACGGTACCATCACACTCTCCCGGTGTCAGACACAGGGTGAATATCCTTCAACACTGTCCCATCACACTCTGCCGGGTCAGACACAGAGTGAATCTCCCTCCACGCCGTCCCATCACACACTCCCGGGGTCAGACACAGAGTGATTAATCCTCTACACGGTCCCAGCAAACATTCCCGGGGTCAGAAAAAGTGTGATTATTCGTCTACGCGGCCCCATCAAACTCTCCCGGGGTCAGACACAGAGTGATTATTCCTCTACAGAGTCCCATCAAACGATCCCGGTGGTCAGACACAGAGTGATTATTCCTCTACACGGTACCATCAAACACTCCCAGTGTCAGACACAGAGTGATTATTCCTCTACACGGTTCCATCAAACACTCCCGGGGTCAGAATCAGGGTGAATCTCCCTCCACACCGTCCCATCACACACTCCCGGTGTCAGATACAGAGTGATTATTCCTCTACACGGTACAGTCAAACACTCCCGGGGTCAGACACAGAGCGATTATTCCTCTACACCGCCCATCACACTCTCCCGGGGTCAGACACAGAGTGAATCTCCCTCCACACGGTCCCATCACACACTCCCGTGTTCAGACACAGAGTGATTTTTCCTCCACACGGTCCAGTCAAACACTCCCGGGGTCAGACAGAGAGTGAATCTCCCTCCACACCGTCCCATCACACACTCCCGTGGTCAGACACAGTGTGATTATTCCTCTACACGGTACCATCAAACACTCCCGGGGTCAGACACAGAGAGATTATTCCTCTACACGGACCCATCAAACACTCGCGGGGTCAGACACAGAGTGAATCTCAATCCTCAGCGTCCAATCACACACACCCGGGGTCAGACACAGAGAGATTATTCCTCTACACGGTACCATCAAACACTCCCGGGGTCAGACACAGTGTGAATCTCCCTCCACACAGTCACATCACACACTCCCAGGGTCAGACACAGAGGGATTATTCCTCTACACGGTCCCATCAAACACTCCCGGGGTCAGACTCAGAGTGAATCTCCCTCCACACCGTCCCATCACACGCTCCCGGGGTCAGACACAGAGAGATTATTCCTCTACACGGTACAGTCAAACACTCCCGGGGTCAGACACAGAGAGATTATTACTCTACACGGTCCCATCAAACACTCCCGGGGTCAGACACAGAGTGAATCTCCCTCCACACCGTCCCATCACACACTCCCGGGGTCAGACACAGAGAGATTATTCCTCTACAAGGTCTCATCAAACTCTTCCGTGGTCAGACACAGTGTGATTATTCCTCTACACGGTACCATCACACTCTCCCGGTGTCAGACACAGGGTGAATCTCCTTCAACACTGTCCCATCACACTCTGCCGGGTCAGACACAGAATGAATCTCCCTCCACGCCGTCCCATCACACACTCCCGGGGTCAGACACAGAGAGATTATTCCTCTACACGGTACAGTCAAACACTCCCGGGGTCAGACACAGAGTGAATCTCCCTCCACACGGTCCCATCAAACACTCCCGGGGTCAGACACAGAATGAATCTCCCTCCACACCGTCCCATCACACACTCCCGGGGTCAGACACAGAGAGATTATTCCTCTACACGGTACCATCAAACACTCCCGGGGTCAGACACAGTGTGATTATTCCTCTACACGGTACCATCAAACACTCCCGGGGTCAGACACAGAGAGATTATTCCTCTACACGGACCCATCAAACACTCGCGGGGTCAGACACAGAGTGAATCTCAATCCTCAGCGTCCAATCACACACACCCGGGGTCAGACACAGAGAGATTATTCCTCTACACGGTACCATCAAACACTCCCGGGGTCAGACACAGAGAGAATATTCCTCTACACGGTCCCATCAAACACTCCCGGGGTCAGTTATAGACTGAATCACCCTCCACACCGTCCCATCACACAATCCCGGGGTCAGACACAGAGTGATTATTGATCTACATGGTCCCATCAAACACTCCCGGGTTCAGCCACAGAGCGATTATTCCTCTACACCGCCCATCACACTCTCCCGGGGTCAGACACAGAGTGAATCTGCCTCCACACGGTCCCATCACACACTCCCGTGGTCAGGCACAGAGTGATTTTTCCTCTACACGGTCCAGTCAAACACTCCCGGGGTCAGACACAGAGTGAATCTCCCTCCACACCGTCCCATCACACACTCCCGTGGTCAGACACAGTGTGATTATTCCTCTACACGGTCCCATCAAACACTCCCGGGGTCAGACACAGACTGAATCTCCCTCCACACCGTCCCATCACACACTCCCGTGGTCAAACACAGAGTGATTATTCCTCTACATGGTTCCATCAAACACTCCCGGGGTCAGACACAGGGTGAATCTCCCTCCACACAGTCCCATCACACACTCCCAGGGTCAGACACAGAGGGATTATTCCTCTACATTGTTCCATCAAACACCCCCGGGGTCAGACACAGTGTGAATCTCCCTCCACACAGTCCCATCACACACTCCCAGGGTCAGACACAGAGGGATTATTCCTCTACACGGTCCCATCAAACACTCCCGGGGTCAGACACAGAGTGAATCTCCCTCCACACCGTCCCATCACACGCTCCCGGGGTCAGACACAGAGAGATTATTCCTCTACACGGTACAGTCAAACACTCCCGGGGTCAGACACAGAGAGATTATTACTCTACACGGTCCCATCAAACACTCCCGGGGTCAGACACAGAGTGAATCTCCCTCCACACCGTCCCATCACACACTCCCGGGGTCAGACACAGAGAGATTATTCCTCTACAAGGTCTCATCAAACTCTTCCGTGGTCAGACACAGTGTGATTATTCCTCTACACGGTACCATCACACTCTCCCGGTGTCAGACACAGGGTGAATCTCCTTCAACACTGTCCCATCACACTCTGCCGGGTCAGACACAGAATGAATCTCCCTCCACGCCGTCCCATCACACACTCCCGGGGTCAGACACAGAGAGATTATTCCTCTACACGGTACAGTCAAACACTCCCGGGGTCAGACACAGAGAGATTATTACTCTGCACGGTCCCATCAAACACTCCCGGGGTCAGACACAGAATGAATCTCCCTCCACACCGTCCCATCACACACTCCCAGGGTCAGACACAGAGAGATTATTCCTCTACAAGGTCTCATCAAACTCTTCCGTGGTCAGACACAGTGTGATTATTCCTCTACACGGTACCATCACACTCTCCCGGTGTCAGACACAGGGTGAATCTCCTTCAACACTGTCCCATCACAATCTGCCGGGTCAGACACAGAGTGAATCTCCCTCCACGCCGTCCCATCACACACTCCCGGGGTCAGACACAGAGTGATTAATCCTCTACACGGTCCCAGCAAACATTCCCGGGGTCAGAAAAAGTGTGATTATTCGTCTACGCGGCCCCATCAAACTCTCCCGGGGTCAGACACAGAGTGATTATTCCTCTACAGAGTCCCATCAAACGATCCCGGTGGTCAGACACAGAGTGATTATTCCTCTACACGGTACCATCAAACACTCCCAGGGTCAGACACAGAGTGATTATTCCTCTACACGGTTCCATCAAACACTCCCGGGGTCAGAATCAGGGTGAATCTCCCTCCACACCGTCCCATCACACACTCCCGGTGTCAGATAGAGAGTGATTATTCCTCTACACGGTACAGTCAAACACTCCCGGGGTCAGACACAGAGCGATTATTCCTCTACACCGCCCATCACACTCTCCCGGGGTCAGACACAGAGTGAATCTCCCTCCACACGGTCCCATCACACACTCCCGTGTTCAGACACAGAGTGATTTTTCCTCCACACGGTCCAGTCAAACACTCCCGGGGTCAGACACAGAGTGAATCTCCCTCCACACCGTCCCATCACACACTCCCGTGGTCAGACACAGTGTGATTATTCCTCTACACGGTACCATCAAACACTCCCGGGGTCAGACACAGAGAGATTATTCCTCTACACGGACCCATCAAACACTCGCGGGGTCAGACACAGAGTGAATCTCAATCCTCAGCGTCCAATCACACACACCCGGGGTCAGACACAGAGAGATTATTCCTCTACACGGTACCATCAAACACTCCCGGGGTCAGACACAGTGTGAATCTCCCTCCACACAGTCCCATCACACACTCCCAGGGTCAGACACAGAGGGATTATTCCTCTACACGGTCCCATCAAACACTCCCGGGGTCAGACTCAGAGTGAATCTCCCTCCACACCGTCCCATCACACGCTCCCGGGGTCAGACACAGAGAGATTATTCCTCTACACGGTACAGTCAAACACTCCCGGGGTCAGACACAGAGAGATTATTACTCTACACGGTCCCATCAAACACTCCCGGGGTCAGACACAGAGTGAATCTCCCTCCACACCGTCCCATCACACACTCCCGGGGTCAGACACAGAGAGATTATTCCTCTACAAGGTCTCATCAAACTCTTCCGTGGTCAGACACAGTGTGATTATTCCTCTACACGGTACCATCACACTCTCCCGGTGTCAGACACAGGGTGAATCTCCTTCAACACTGTCCCATCACACTCTGCCGGGTCAGACACAGAATGAATCTCCCTCCACGCCGTCCCATCACACACTCCCGGGGTCAGACACAGAGAGATTATTCCTCTACACGGTACAGTCAAACACTCCCGGGGTCAGACACAGAGTGAATCTCCCTCCACACGGTCCCATCAAACACTCCCGGGGTCAGACACAGAATGAATCTCCCTCCACACCGTCCCATCACACACTCCCGGGGTCAGACACAGAGAGATTATTCCTCTACACGGTACCATCAAACACTCCCGGGGTCAGACACAGTGTGATTATTCCTCTACAGGGTACCATCAAACACTCCCGGGGTCAGACACAGAGAGATTATTCCTCTACACGGACCCATCAAACACTCGCGGGGTCAGACACAGAGTGAATCTCAATCCTCAGCGTCCAATCACACACACCCGGGGTCAGACACAGAGAGATTATTCCTCTACACGGTACCATCAAACACTCCCGGGGTCAGACACAGAGAGAATATTCCTCTACACGGTCCCATCAAACACTCCCGGGGTCAGTTATAGACTGAATCACCCTCCACACCGTCCCATCACACAATCCCGGGGTCAGACACAGAGTGATTATTGATCTACATGGTCCCATCAAACACTCCCGGGTTCAGCCACAGAGCGATTATTCCTCTACACCGCCCATCACACTCTCCCGGGGTCAGACACAGAGTGAATCTGCCTCCACACGGTCCCATCACACACTCCCGTGGTCAGGCACAGAGTGATTTTTCCTCTACACGGTCCAGTCAAACACTCCCGGGGTCAGACACAGAGTGAATCTCCCTCCACACCGTCCCATCACACACTCCCGTGGTCAGACACAGTGTGATTATTCCTCTACACGGTCCCATCAAACACTCCCGGGGTCAGACACAGACTGAATCTCCCTCCACACCGTCCCATCACACACTCCCGTGGTCAAACACAGAGTGATTATTCCTCTACATGGTTCCATCAAACACTCCCGGGGTCAGACACAGGGTGAATCTCCCTCCACACAGTCCCATCACACACTCCCAGGGTCAGACACAGAGGGATTATTCCTCTACATTGTTCCATCAAACACCCCCGGGGTCAGACACAGTGTGAATCTCCCTCCACACAGTCCCATCACACACTCCCAGGGTCAGACACAGAGGGATTATTCCTCTACACGGTCCCATCAAACACTCCCGGGGTCAGACACAGAGTGAATCTCCCTCCACACCGTCCCATCACACGCTCCCGGGGTCAGACACAGAGAGATTATTCCTCTACACGGTACAGTCAAACACTCCCGGGGTCAGACACAGAGAGATTATTACTCTACACGGTCCCATCAAACACTCCCGGGGTCAGACACAGAGTGAATCTCCCTCCACACCGTCCCATCACACACTCCCGGGGTCAGACACAGAGAGATTATTCCTCTACAAGGTCTCATCAAACTCTTCCGTGGTCAGACACAGTGTGATTATTCCTCTACACGGTACCATCACACTCTCCCGGTGTCAGACACAGGGTGAATCTCCTTCAACACTGTCCCATCACACTCTGCCGGGTCAGACACAGAATGAATCTCCCTCCACGCCGTCCCATCACACACTCCCGGGGTCAGACACAGAGAGATTATTCCTCTACACGGTACAGTCAAACACTCCCGGGGTCAGACACAGAGAGATTATTACTCTGCACGGTCCCATCAAACACTCCCGGGGTCAGACACAGAGAGAATATTCCTCTACACGGTCCCATCAAACACTCCCGGGGTCAGTTATAGACTGAATCACCCTCCACACCGTCCCATCACACAATCCCGGGGTCAGACACAGAGTGATTATTGATCTACATGGTCCCATCAAACACTCCCGGGTTCAGCCACAGAGCGATTATTCCTCTACACCGCCCATCACACTCTCCCGGGGTCAGACACAGAGTGAATCTGCCTCCACACGGTCCCATCACACACTCCCGTGGTCAGGCACAGAGTGATTTTTCCTCTACACGGTCCAGTCAAACACTCCCGGGGTCAGACACAGAGTGAATCTCCCTCCACACCGTCCCATCACACACTCCCGTGGTCAGACACAGTGTGATTATTCCTCTACACGGTCCCATCAAACACTCCCGGGGTCAGACACAGACTGAATCTCCCTCCACACCGTCCCATCACACACTCCCGTGGTCAAACACAGAGTGATTATTCCTCTACATGGTTCCATCAAACACTCCCGGGGTCAGACACAGGGTGAATCTCCCTCCACACAGTCCCATCACACACTCCCAGGGTCAGACACAGAGGGATTATTCCTCTACATTGTTCCATCAAACACCCCCGGGGTCAGACACAGTGTGAATCTCCCTCCACACAGTCCCATCACACACTCCCAGGGTCAGACACAGAGGGATTATTCCTCTACACGGTCCCATCAAACACTCCCGGGGTCAGACACAGAGTGAATCTCCCTCCACACCGTCCCATCACACGCTCCCGGGGTCAGACACAGAGAGATTATTCCTCTACACGCTACAGTCAAACACTCCCGGGGTCAGACACAGAGAGATTATTACTCTACACGGTCCCATCAAACACTCCCGGGGTCAGACACAGAGTGAATCTCCCTCCACACCGTCCCATCACACACTCCCGGGGTCAGACACAGAGAGATTATTCCTCTACAAGGTCTCATCAAACTCTTCCGTGGTCAGACACAGTGTGATTATTCCTCTACACGGTACCATCACACTCTCCCGGTGTCAGACACAGGGTGAATCTCCTTCAACACTGTCCCATCACACTCTGCCGGGTCAGACACAGAATGAATCTCCCTCCACGCCGTCCCATCACACACTCCCGGGGTCAGACACAGAGAGATTATTCCTCTACACAGTACAGTCAAACACTCCCGGGGTCAGACACAGAGAGATTATTACTCTGCACGGTCCCATCAAACACTCCCGGGGTCAGACACAGAATGAATCTCCCTCCACACCGTCCCATCACACACTCCCAGGGTCAGACACAGAGAGATTATTCCTCTACAAGGTCTCATCAAACTCTTCCGTGGTCAGACACAGTGTGATTATTCCTCTACACGGTACCATCACACTCTCCCGGTGTCAGACACAGGGTGAATCTCCTTCAACACTGTCCCATCACAATCTGCCGGGTCAGACACAGAGTGAATCTCCCTCCACGCCGTCCCATCACACACTCCCGGGGTCAGACACAGAGTGATTAATCCTCTACACGGTCCCAGCAAACATTCCCGGGGTCAGAAAAAGTGTGATTATTCGTCTACGCGGCCCCATCAAACTCTCCCGGGGTCAGACACAGAGTGATTATTCCTCTACAGAGTCCCATCAAACGATCCCGGTGGTCAGACACAGAGTGATTATTCCTCTACACGGTACCATCAAACACTCCCAGGGTCAGACACAGAGTGATTATTCCTCTACACGGTTCCATCAAACACTCCCGGGGTCAGAATCAGGGTGAATCTCCCTCCACACCGTCCCATCACACACTCCCGGTGTCAGATACAGAGTGATTATTCCTCTACACGGTACAGTCAAACACTCCCGGGGTCAGACACAGAGCGATTATTCCTCTACACCGCCCATCACACTCTCCCGGGGTCAGACACAGAGTGAATCTCCCTCCACACGGCCCCATCACACACTCCCGTGTTCAGACACAGAGTGATTTTTCCTCCACACGGTCCAGTCAAACACTCCCGGGGTCAGACACAGAGTGAATCTCCCTCCACACCGTCCCATCACACACTCCCGTGGTCAGACACAGTGTGATTATTCCTCTACACGGTCCCATCAAACACTCCCGGGGTCAGACACAGAGAGATTATTCCTCTACACGGACCCATCAAACACTCGCGGGGTCAGACACAGAGTGAATCTCAATCCTCAGCGTCCAATCACACACACCCGGGGTCAGACACAGAGAGATTATTCCTCTACACGGTACCATCAAACACTCCCGGGGTCAGACACAGTGTGAATCTCCCTCCACACAGTCCCATCACACACTCCCAGGGTCAGACACAGAGGGATTATTCCTCTACACGGTCCCATCAAACACTCCCGGGGTCAGACTCAGAGTGAATCTCCCTCCACACCGTCCCATCACACGCTCCCGGGGTCAGACCAGACACAGAGAGATTATTCCTCTACACGGTACAGTCAAACACTCCGGGGTCAGACACAGAGAGATTATTACTCTACACGGTCCCATCAAACACTCCCGGGGTCAGACACAGAGTGAATCTCCCTCCACACCGTCCCATCACACACTCCCGGGGTCAGACACAGAGAGATTATTCCTCTACAAGGTCTCATCAAACTCTTCCGTGGTCAGACACAGTGTGATTATTCCTCTACACGGTACCATCACACTCTCCCGGTGTCAGACACAGGGTGAATCTCCTTCAACACTGTCCCATCACACTCTGCCGGGTCAGACACAGATGAATCTCCCTCCACGCCGTCCCATCACACACTCCCGGGGTCAGACACAGAGAGATTATTCCTCTACACGGTACAGTCAAACACTCCCGGGGTCAGACACAGAGTGAATCTCCCTCCACACGGTCCATCAAACACTCCGGGGTCAGACACAGAATGAATCTCCCTCCACACCGTCCCATCACACACTCCCGGGGTCAGACACAGAGAGATTATTCCTCTACACGGTACCATCAAACACTCCCGGGGTCAGACACAGTGTGATTATTCCTCTACACGGTACCATCAAACACTCCCGGGGTCAGACACAGAGAGATTATTCCTCTACACGGACCCATCAAACACTCGCGGGGTCAGACACAGAGTGAATCTCAATCCTCAGCGTCCAATCACACACACCCGGGGTCAGACACAGAGAGATTATTCCTCTACACGGTACCATCAAACACTCCGGGGTCAGACACAGAGAGAATATTCCTCTACACGGTCCATCAAACACTCCCGGGGTCAGTTATAGACTGAATCACCCTCCACACCGTCCCATCACACAATCCCGGGGTCAGACACAGAGTGATTATTGATCTACATGGTCCCATCAAACACTCCCGGGTTCAGCCACAGAGCGATTATTCCTCTACACCGCCCATCACACTCTCCCGGGGTCAGACACAGAGTGAATCTGCCTCCACACGGTCCCATCACACACTCCCGGGGTCAGGCACAGAGTGATTTTTCCTCTACACGGTCCAGTCAAACACTCCCGGGGTCAGACACAGAGTGAATCTCCCTCCACACCGTCCCCATCACACACTCCCGTGGTCAGACACAGTGTGATTATTCCTCTACACGGTCCCATCAAACACTCCCGGGGTCAGACACAGACTGAATCTCCCTCCACACCGTCCCATCAGACACTCCCGTGGTCAAACACAGAGTGATTATTCCTCTACATGGTTCCATCAAACACTCCCGGGGTCAGACACAGGGTGAATCTCCCTCCACACAGTCCCATCACACACTCCCAGGGTCAGACACAGAGGGATTATTCCTCTACATTGTTCATCAAACACCCCCGGGGTCAGACACAGTGTGAATCTCCCTCCACACAGTCCCATCACACACTCCCAGGGTCAGACACAGAGGGATTATTCCTCTACACGGTCCCATCAAACACTCCCGGGGTCAGACACAGAGTGAATCTCCCTCCACACCGTCCCATCACACGCTCCCGGGGTCAGACACAGAGAGATTATTCCTCTACACGGTACAGTCAAACACTCCCGGGGTCAGACACAGAGAGATTATTACTCTACACGGTCCCATCAAACACTCCCGGGGTCAGACACAGAGTGAATCTCCCTCCACACCGTCCCATCACACACTCCCGGGGTCAGACACAGAGAGATTATTCCTCTACAAGGTCTCATCAAACTCTTCCGTGGTCAGACACAGTGTGATTATTCCTCTACACGGTACCATCACACTCTCCCGGTGTCAGACACAGGGTGAATCTCCTTCAACACTGTCCCATCACACTCTGCCGGGTCAGACACAGAATGAATCTCCCTCCACGCCGTCCCATCACACACTCCCGGGGTCTGACACAGAGAGATTATTCCTCTACACGGTACAGTCAAACACTCCGGGGTCAGACACAGAGAGATTATTACTCTGCACGGTCCCATCAAACACTCCCGGGGTCAGACACAGAATGAATCTCCCTCCACACCGTCCCATCACACACTCCCAGGGTCAGACACAGAGAGATTATTCCTCTACAAGGTCTCATCAAACTCTTCCGTGGTCAGACACAGTGTGATTATTCCTCTACACGGTACCATCACACTCTCCCGGTGTCAGACACAGGGTGAATCTCCTTCAACACTGTCCCATCACAATCTGCCGGGTCAGACACAGAGTGAATCTCCCTCCACGCCGTCCCATCACACACTCCCGGGGTCAGACACAGAGTGATTAATCCTCTACACGGTCCCAGCAAACATTCCCGGGGTCAGAAAAAGTGTGATTATTCGTCTACGCGGCCCCATCAAACTCTCCCGGGGTCAGACACAGAGTGATTATTCCTCTACAGAGTCCCATCAAACGATCCCGGTGTCAGATACAGAGTGATTATTCCTCTACACGGTACAGTCAAACACTCCCGGGGTCAGACACAGAGCGATTATTCCTCTACACCGCCCATCACACTCGGGGTCAGACACAGAGTGAATCTCCCTCCACACGGTCCCATTACACACTCCCGTGGTCAGACACAGAGTGATTTTTCCTCTACACGGTCCAGTCAAACACTCCCGGGGTCAGACACAGAGTGAATCTCCCTCCACACCGTCCCATCACACACTCCCGTGGTCAGACACAGTGTGATTATTCCTCTACACCATCCCATCAAACACTCCCGGGGTCAGACACAGACTGAGTCTCCCTCCACACCGTCCCATCACACACTCCCGTGGTCAAACACAGAGTGATTATTCCTCTACATGGTTCCATCAAACACTCCCGGGGTCAGACACAGGGTGAATCTCCCTCCACACAGTCCCATCACACACTCCCAGGGTCAGACACAGAGGGATTATTCCTCTACATTGTTCCATCAATCACCCCCGGGGTCAGACACAGTGTGAATCTCCCTCCACACAGTCCCATCACACACTCCCAGGGTCAGACACAGAGGGATTATTCCTCTACACGGTCCCATCAAACACTCCCGGGGTCAGACACAGAGTGAATCTCCCTCCACACCGTCCCATCACACGCTCCCGGGGTCAGACACAGAGAGATTATTCCTCTACACGGTACAGTCAAACACTCCCGGGGTCAGACACAGAGAGATTATTACTCTACACGGTCCCATCAAACACTCCCGGGGTCAGACACAGAGTGAATCTCCCTCCACACCGTCCCATCACACACTCCCGGGGTCAGACACAGAGAGATTATTCCTCTACAAGGTCTCATCAAACTCTTCCGTGGTCAGACACAGTGTGATTATTCCTCTACACGGTACCATCACACTCTCCCGGTGTCAGACACAGGGTGAATCTCCTTCAACACTGTCCCATCACACTCTGCCGGGTCAGACACAGAATGAATCTCCCTCCACGCCGTCCCATCACACACTCCCGGGGTCAGACACAGAGAGATTATTCCTCTACACGGTACAGTCAAACACTCCCGGGGTCAGACACAGAGAGATTATTACTCTGCACGGTCCCATCAAACACTCCCGGGGTCAGACACAGAATGAATCTCCCTCCACACCGTCCCATCACACACTCCCAGGGTCAGACACAGAGAGATTATTCCTCTACAAGGTCTCATCAAACTCTTCCGTGGTCAGACACAGTGTGATTATTCCTCTACACGGTACCATCACACTCTCCCGGTGTCAGACACAGGGTGAATCTCCTTCAACACTGTCCCATCACAATCTGCCGGGTCAGACACAGAGTGAATCTCCCTCCACGCCGTCCCATCACACACTCCCGGGGTCAGACACAGAGAGATTAATCCTCTACACGGTCCCAGCAAACATTCCCGGGGTCAGAAAAAGTGTGATTATTCGTCTACGCGGCCCCATCAAACTCTCCCGGGGTCAGACACAGAGTGATTATTCCTCTACAGAGTCCCATCAAACGATCCCGGTGGTCAGACACAGAGTGATTATTCCTCTACACGGTACCATCAAACACTCCCAGGGTCAGACACAGAGTGATTATTCCTCTACACGGTTCCATCAAACACTCCCGGGGTCAGAATCAGGGTGAATCTCCCTCCACACCGTCCCATCACACACTCCCGGTGTCAGATACAGAGTGATTATTCCTCTACACGGTACAGTCAAACACTCCCGGGGTCAGACACAGAGCGATTATTCCTCTACACCGCCCATCACACTCTCCCGGGTCAGACACAGAGTGAATCTCCCTCCACACGGTCCCATCACACACTCCCGTGTTCAGACACAGAGTGATTTTTCCTCCACACGGTCCAGTCAAACACTCCCGGGGTCAGACACAGAGTGAATCTCCCTCCACACCGTCCCATCACACACTCCCGTGGTCAGACACAGTGTGATTATTCCTCTACACGGTCCCATCAAACACTCCCGGGGTCAGACACAGAGAGATTATTCCTCTACACGGACCCATCAAACACTCGCGGGGTCAGACACAGAGTGAATCTCAATCCTCAGCGTCCAATCACACACACCCGGGTCAGACACAGAGATTATTCCTCTACACGGTACCATCAAACACTCCCGGGGTCAGACACAGTGTGAATCTCCCTCCACACAGTCCCATCACACACTCCCAGGGTCAGACACAGAGGGATTATTCCTCTACACGGTCCCATCAAACACTCCCGGGGTCAGACTCAGAGTGAATCTCCCTCCACACCGTCCCATCACACGCTCCCGGGGTCAGACACAGAGAGATTATTCCTCTACACGGTACAGTCAAACACTCCCGGGGTCAGACACAGAGAGATTATTACTCTACACGGTCCCATCAAACACTCCCGGGGTCAGACACAGAGTGAATCTCCCTCCACACCGTCCCATCACACACTCCCGGGGTCAGACACAGAGAGATTATTCCTCTACAAGGTCTCATCAAACTCTTCCGTGGTCAGACACAGTGTGATTATTCCTCTACACGGTACCATCACACTCTCCCGGTGTCAGACACAGGGTGAATCTCCTTCAACACTGTCCCATCACACTCTGCCGGGTCAGACACAGAATGAATCTCCCTCCACACGGTCCCATCAAACACTCCCGGGGTCAGACACAGAATGAATCTCCCTCCACACCGTCCCATCACACACTCCCGGGGTCAGACACAGAGAGATTATTCCTCTACACGGTACCATCAAACACTCCCGGGGTCAGACACAGTGTGATTATTCCTCTACACGGTACCATCAAACACTCCCGGGGTCAGACACAGAGAGATTATTCCTCTACACGGACCCATCAAACACTCGCGGGGTCAGACACAGAGTGAATCTCAATCCTCAGCGTCCAATCACACACACCCGGGGTCAGACACAGAGAGATTATTCCTCTACACGGTACCATCAAACACTCCCGGGGTCAGACACAGAGAAAATATTCCTCTACACGGTCCCATCAAACACTCCCGGGGTCAGTTATAGACTGAATCACCCTCCACACCGTCCCATCACACAATCCCGGGGTCAGACACAGAGTGATTATTGATCTACATGGTCCCATCAAACACTCCCGGGTTCAGCCACAGAGCGATTATTCCTCTACACCGCCCATCACACTCTCCCGGGGTCAGACACAGAGTGAATCTGCCTCCACACGGTCCCATCACACACTCCCGGGGTCAGGCACAGAGTGATTTTTCCTCTACACGGTCCAGTCAAACACTCCCGGGGTCAGACACAGAGTGAATCTCCCTCCACACCGTCCCATCACACACTCCCGTGGTCAGACACAGTGTGATTATTCCTCTACACGGTCCCATCAAACACTCCCGGGGTCAGACACAGACTGAATCTCCCTCCACACCGTCCCATCAGACACTCCCGTGGTCAAACACAGAGTGATTATTCCTCTACATGGTTCCATCAAACACTCCCGGGGTCAGACACAGGGTGAATCTCCCTCCACACAGTCCCATCACACACTCCCAGGGTCAGACACAGAGGGATTATTCCTCTACATTGTTCCATCAAACACCCCCGGGGTCAGACACAGTGTGAATCTCCCTCCACACAGTCCCATCACACACTCCCAGGGTCAGACACAGAGGGATTATTCCTCTACACGGTCCCATCAAACACTCCCGGGGTCAGACACAGAGTGAATCTCCCTCCACACCGTCCCATCACACGCTCCCGGGGTCAGACACAGAGAGATTATTCCTCTACACGGTACAGTCAAACACTCCCGGGGTCAGACACAGAGAGATTATTACTCTACACGGTCCCATCAAACACTCCCGGGGTCAGACACAGAGTGAATCTCCCTCCACACCGTCCCATCACACACTCCCGGGGTCAGACACAGAGAGATTATTCCTCTACAAGGTCTCATCAAACTCTTCCGTGGTCAGACACAGTGTGATTATTCCTCTACACGGTACCATCACACTCTCCCGGTGTCAGACACAGGGTGAATCTCCTTCAACACTGTCCCATCACACTCTGCCGGGTCAGACACAGAATGAATCTCCCTCCACGCCGTCCCATCACACACTCCCGGGGTCAGACACAGAGAGATTATTCCTCTACACGGTACAGTCAAACACTCCCGGGGTCAGACACAGAGAGATTATTACTCTGCACGGTCCCATCAAACACTCCCGGGGTCAGACACAGAATGAATCTCCCTCCACACCGTCCCATCACACACTCCCAGGGTCAGACACAGAGAGATTATTCCTCTACAAGGTCTCATCAAACTCTTCCGTGGTCAGACACAGTGTGATTATTCCTCTACACGGTACCATCACACTCTCCCGGTGTCAGACACAGGGTGAATCTCCTTCAACACTGTCCCATCACAATCTGCCGGGTCAGACACAGAGTGAATCTCCCTCCACGCCGTCCCATCACACACTCCCGGGGTCAGACACAGAGTGATTAATCCTCTACACGGTCCCAGCAAACATTCCCGGGGTCAGAAAAAGTGTGATTATTCGTCTACGCGGCCCCATCAAACTCTCCCGGGGTCAGACACAGAGTGATTATTCCTCTACAGAGTCCCATCAAACGATCCCGGTGTCAGATACAGAGTGATTATTCCTCTACACGGTACAGTCAAACACTCCCGGGGTCAGACACAGAGCGATTATTCCTCTACACCGCCCATCACACTCTCCCGGGGTCAGACACAGAGTGAATCTCCCTCCACACGGTCCCATTACACACTCCCGTGGTCAGACACAGAGTGATTTTTCCTCTACACGGTCCAGTCAAACACTCCCGGGGTCAGACACAGAGTGAATCTCCCTCCACACCGTCCCATCACACACTCCCGTGGTCAGACACAGTGTGATTATTCCTCTACACCATCCCATCAAACACTCCCGGGGTCAGACACAGACTGAGTCTCCCTCCACACCGTCCCATCACACACTCCCGTGGTCAAACACAGAGTGATTATTCCTCTACATGGTTCCATCAAACACTCCCGGGGTCAGACACAGGGTGAATCTCCCTCCACACAGTCCCATCACACACTCCCAGGGTCAGACACACAGGGATTATTCCTCTACATTGTTCCATCAAACACCCCCGGGGTCAGACACAGTGTGAATCTCCCTCCACACAGTCCCATCACACACTCCCAGGGTCAGACACAGAGGGTTTATTCCTCTACACGGTCCCATCAAACACTCCCGGGGTCAGACACAGAGTGAATCTCCCTCCACACCGTCCCATCACACGCTCCCGGGGTCAGACACAGAGAGATTATTCCTCTACACGGTACAGTCAAACACTCCCTGGGTCAGACACAGAGAGATTATTACTCTACACGGTCCCATCAAACACTCCCGGGGTCAGACACAGAGTGAATCTCCCTCCACACCGTCCCATCACACACTCCCGGGGTCAGACACAGAGAGATTATTCCTCTACAAGGTCTCATCAAACTCTTCCGTGGTCAGACACAGTGTGATTATTCCTCTACACGGTACCATCACACTCTCCCGGTGTCAGACACAGGGTGAATCTCCTTCAACACTGTCCCATCACACTCTGCCGGGTCAGACACAGAATGAATCTCCCTCCACGCCGTCCCATCACACACTCCCGGGGTCAGACACAGAGAGATTATTCCTCTACACGGTACAGTCAAACACTCCCGGGGTCAGACACAGAGAGATTATTACTCTACACGGTCCCATCAAACACTCCCGGGTTCAGACACAGAATGAATCTCCCTCCACACCGTCCCATCACACACTCCCGGGGTCAGACACAGAGAGATTATTCCTCTACAAGGTCTCATCAAACTCTTCCGTGGTCAGACACAGGGTGAATCTCCTTCAACACTGTCCCATCACACTCTGCCGGGTCAGACACAGAGTGAATCTCCCTCCACGCCGTCCCATCACACACTCCCGGGGTCAGACACATAGTGATTAATCCTCTACACGGTCCCAGCAAACATTCCCGGGGTCAGAAAAAGTGTGATTATTCGTCTAGGCGGCCCCATCAAACTCTCCCGGGGTCAGACACAGAGTGATTATTCCTCTACACGGTCCCATCAAACACTCCCGGGGTCAGACACAGAGTGAATCTCCCTCCACACCGTCCCATCACACGCTCCCGGGGTCAGACACAGAGAGATTATTCCTCTACACGGTACAGTCAAACACTCCCGGGGTCAGACACAGAGAGATTATTACTCTACACGGTCCCATCAAACACTCCCGGGGTCAGACACAGAGTGAATCTCCCTCCACACCGTCCCATCACACACTCCCGGGGTCAGACACAGAGAGATTATTCCTCTACAAGGTCTCATCAAACTCTTCCGTGGTCAGACACAGTGTGATTATTCCTCTACACGGTACCATCACACTCTCCCGGTGTCAGACACAGGGTGAATCTCCTTCAACACTGTCCCACCACACTCTGCCGGGTCAGACACAGAATGAATCTCCCTCCACGCCGTCCCATCACACACTCCCGGGGTCAGACACAGAGAGATTATTCCTCTACACGGTACAGTCAAACACTCCCGGGGTCAGACACAGAGTGAATCTCCCTCCACACGGTCCCATCAAACACTCCCGGGGTCAGACACAGAATGAATCTCCCTCCACACCGTCCCATCACACACTCCCGGGGTCAGACACAGAGAGATTATTCCTCTACACGGTACCATCAAACACTCCCGGGGTCAGACACAGTGTGATTATTCCTCTACACGGTACCATCAAACACTCCCGGGGTCAGACACAGAGAGATTATTCCTCTACACGGACCCATCAAACACTCGCGGGGTCAGACACAGAGTGAATCTCAATCCTCAGCGTCCAATCACACACACCCGGGGTCAGACACAGAGAGATTATTCCTCTACACGGTACCATCAAACACTCCCGGGGTCAGACACAGAGAGAATATTCCTCTACACGGTCCCATCAAACACTCCCGGGGTCAGTTATAGACTGAATCACCCTCCACACCGTCCCATCACACAATCCCGGGGTCAGACACAGAGTGATTATTGATCTACATGGTCCCATCAAACACTCCCGGGTTCAGCCACAGAGCGATTATTCCTCTACACCGCCCATCACACTCTCCCGGGGTCAGACACAGAGTGAATCTGCCTCCACACGGTCCCATCACACACTCCCGTGGTCAGACACAGAGTGATTTTTCCTCTACACGGTCCAGTCAAACACTCCCGGGGTCAGACACAGAGTGAATCTCCCTCCACACCGTCCCATCACACACTCCCGTGGTCAGACACAGTGTGATTATTCCTCTACACGGTCCCATCAAACACTCCCGGGGTCAGACACAGACTGAATCTCCCTCCACACCGTCCCATCACACACTCCCGTGGTCAAACACAGAGTGATTATTCCTCTACATGGTTCCATCAAACACTCCCGGGGTCAGACACAGGGTGAATCTCCCTCCACACAGTCCCATCACACACTCCCAGGGTCAGACACAGAGGGATTATTCCTCTACACGGTCCCATCAAACACTCCCGGGGTCAGACACAGAGTGAATCTCCCTCCACACCGTCCCATCACACGCTCCCGGGGTCAGACACAGAGAGATTATTCCTCTACACGGTACAGTCAAACACTCCCGGGGTCAGACACAGAGAGATTATTACTCTGCACGGTCCCATCAAACACTCCCGGGGTCAGACACAGAATGAATCTCCCTCCACACCGTCCCATCACACACTCCCAGGGTCAGACACAGAGAGATTATTCCTCTACAAGGTCTCATCAAACTCTTCCGTGGTCAGACACAGTGTGATTATTCCTCTACACGGTACCATCACACTCTCCCGGTGTCAGACACAGGGTGAATCTTCTTCAACACTGTCCCATCACAATCTGCCGGGTCAGACACAGAGTGAATCTCCCTCCACGCCGTCCCATCACACACTCCCGGGGTCAGACACAGAGTGATTAATCCTCTACACGGTCCCAGCAAACATTCCCGGGGTCAGAAAAAGTGTGATTATTCGTCTACGCGGCCCCATCAATCTCTCCCGGGGTCAGACACAGAGTGATTATTCCTCTACAGAGTCCCATCAAACGATCCCGGTGTCAGATACAGAGTGATTATTCCTCTACACGGTACAGTCAAACACTCCCGGGGTCAGACACAGAGCGATTATTCCTCTACACCGCCCATCACACTCTCCCGGGGTCAGACACAGAGTGAATCTCCCTCCACACGGTCCCATTACACACTCCCGTGGTCAGACACAGAGTGATTTTTCCTCTACACGGTCCAGTCAAACACTCCCGGGGTCAGACACAGAGTGAATCTCCCTCCACACCGTCCCATCACACACTCCCGTGGTCAGACACAGTGTGATTATTCCTCTACACCATCCCATCAAACACTCCCGGGGTCAGACACAGACTGAGTCTCCCTCCACACCGTCCCATCCCACACTCCCGTGGTCAAACACAGAGTGATTATTCCTCTACATGGTTCCATCAAACACTCCCGGGGTCAGACACAGGGTGAATCTCCCTCCACACAGTCCCATCACACACACCCAGGGTCAGACACACAGGGATTATTCCTCTACATTGTTCCATCAAACACCCCCGGGGTCAGACACAGTGTGAATCTCCCTCCACACAGTCCCATCACACACTCCCAGGGTCAGACACAGAGGGATTATTCCTCTACACGGTCCCATCAAACACTCCCGGGGTCAGACACAGTGTGATTATTCCTCTACAAGGTACCATCAAACACTCCCGGGGTCAGACACAGTGAGATTATTCCTCTACACGGACCCATCAAACACTCGCGGGGTCAGACACAGAGTGAATCTCAATCCTCAGCGTCCAATCACACACACCCGGGGTCAGACACAGAGAGATTATTCCTCTACACGGTACCATCAAACACTCCCGGGGTCAGACACAGAGAGAATATTCCTCTACACGGTCCCATCAAACACTCCCGGGGTCAGTTATAGACTGAATCACCCTCCACACCGTCCCATCACACACTCCCGTGGTCAAACACAGAGTGATTATTCCTCTACATGGTTCCATCAAACACTCCCGGGGTCAGACACAGGGTGAATCTCCCTCCACACAGTCCCATCACACACTCCCAGGGTCAGACACACAGGGATTATTCCTCTACATTGTTCCATCAAACACCCCCGGGGTCAGACACAGTGTGAATCTCCCTCCACACAGTCCCATCACACACTCCCAGGGTCAGACACAGAGGGATTATTCCTCTACACGGTCCCATCAAACACTCCCGGGGTCAGACACAGAGTGAATCTCCCTCCACACCGTCCCATCACACGCTCCCGGGGTCAGACACAGAGAGATTATTCCTCTACACGGTACAGTCAAACACTCCCTGGGTCAGACACAGAGAGATTATTACTCTACACGGTCCCATCAAACACTCCCGGGGTCAGACACAGAGTGAATCTCCCTCCACACCGTCCCATCACACACTCCCGGGGTCAGACACAGAGAGATTATTCCTCTACAAGGTCTCATCAAACTCTTCCGTGGTCAGACACAGGGTGAATCTCCTTCAACACTGTCCCATCACACTCTGCCGGGTCAGACACAGAGTGAATCTCCCTCCACGCCGTCCCATCACACACTCCCGGGGTCAGACACAGAGTGATTAATCCTCTACACGGTCCCAGCAAACATTCCCGGGGTCAGAAAAAGTGTGATTATTCGTCTACGCGGCCCCATCAAACTCTCCCGGGGTCAGACACAGAGTGATTATTCCTCTACACGGTCCCATCAAACACTCCCGGGGTCAGACACAGAGTGAATCTCCCTCCACACCGTCCCATCACACGCTCCCGGGGTCAGACACAGAGAGATTATTCCTCTACACGGTACCATCAAACACTCCCGGGGTCAGACACAGAGAGATTATTCCTCTACACGGACCCATCAAACACTCGCGGGGTCAGACACAGAGTGAATCTCAATCCTCAGCGTCCAATCACACACACCCGGGGTCAGACACAGAGAGATTATTCCTCTACACGGTACCATCAAACACTCCCGGGGTCAGACACAGAGAGAATATTCCTCTACACGGTCCCATCAAACACTCCCGGGGTCAGTTATAGACTGAATCACCCTCCACACCGTCCCATCACACACTCCCGTGGTCAAACACAGAGTGATTATTCCTCTACATGGTTCCATCAAACACTCCCGGGGTCAGACACAGGGTGAATCTCCCTCCACACAGTCCCATCACACTCTCCCAGGGTCAGACACACAGGGATTATTCCTCTACATTGTTCCATCAAACACCCCCGGGGTCAGACACAGTGTGAATCTCCCTCCACACAGTCCCATCACACACTCCCAGGGTCAGACACAGAGGGATTATTCCTCTACACGGTCCCATCAAACACTCCCGGGGTCAGACACAGAGTGAATCTCCCTCCACACCGTCCCATCACACGCTCCCGGGGTCAGACACAGAGAGATTATTCCTCTACACGGTACAGTCAAACACTCCCTGGGTCAGACACAGAGAGATTATTACTCTACACGGTCCCATCAAACACTCCCGGGGTCAGACACAGAGTGAATCTCCCTCCACACCGTCCCATCACACACTCCCGGGGTCAGACACAGAGAGATTATTCCTCTACAAGGTCTCATCAAACTCTTCCGTGGTCAGACACAGTGTGATTATTCCTCTACACGGTACCATCACACTCTCCCGGTGTCAGACACAGGGTGAATCTCCTTCAACACTGTCCCATCACACTCTGCCGGGTCAGACACAGAATGAATCTCCCTCCACGCCGTCCCATCACACACTCCCGGGGTCAGACACAGAGAGATTATTCCTCTACACGGTACAGTCAAACACTCCCGGGGTCAGACACAGAGAGATTATTACTCTACACGGTCCCATCAAACACTCCCGGGTTCAGACACAGAATGAATCTCCCTCCACACCGTCCCATCACACACTCCCGGGGTCAGACACAGAGAGATTATTCCTCTACAAGGTCTCATCAAACTCTTCCGTGGTCAGACACAGGGTGAATCTCCTTCAACACTGTCCCATCACACTCTGCCGGGTCAGACACAGAGTGAATCTCCCTCCACGCCGTCCCATCACACACTCCCGGGGTCAGACACAGAGTGATTAATCCTCTACACGGTCCCAGCAAACATTCCCGGGGTCAGAAAAAGTGTGATTATTCGTCTACGCGGCCCCATCAAACTCTCCCGGGGTCAGACACAGAGTGATTATTCCTCTACACGGTCCCATCAAACACTCCCGGGGTCAGACACAGAGTGAATCTCCCTCCACACCGTCCCATCACACGCTCCCGGGGTCAGACACAGAGAGATTATTCCTCTACACGGTACCATCAAACACTCCCGGGGTCAGACACAGAGAGATTATTCCTCTACACGGACCCATCAAACACTCGCGGGGTCAGACACAGAGTGAATCTCAATCCTCAGCGTCCAATCACACACACCCGGGGTCAGACACAGAGAGATTATTCCTCTACACGGTACCATCAAACACTCCCGGGGTCAGACACAGAGAGAATATTCCTCTACACGGTCCCATCAAACACTCCCGGGGTCAGTTATAGACTGAATCACCCTCCACACCGTCCCATCACACACTCCCGTGGTCAAACACAGAGTGATTATTCCTCTACATGGTTCCATCAAACACTCCCGGGGTCAGACACAGGGTGAATCTCCCTCCACACAGTCCCATCACACACTCCCAGGGTCAGACACACAGGGATTATTCCTCTACATTGTTCCATCAAACACCCCCGGGGTCAGACACAGTGTGAATCTCCCTCCACACAGTCCCATCACACACTCCCAGGGTCAGACACAGAGGGATTATTCCTCTACACGGTCCCATCAAACACTCCCGGGGTCAGACACAGAGTGAATCTCCCTCCACACCGTCCCATCACACGCTCCCGGGGTCAGACACAGAGAGATTATTCCTCTACACGGTACAGTCAAACACTCCCTGGGTCAGACACAGAGAGATTATTACTCTACACGGTCCCATCAAACACTCCCGGGGTCAGACACAGAGTGAATCTCCCTCCACACCGTCCCATCACACACTCCCGGGGTCAGACACAGAGAGATTATTCCTCTACAAGGTCTCATCAAACTCTTCCGTGGTCAGACACAGTGTGATTATTCCTCTACACGGTACCATCACACTCTCCCGGTGTCAGACACAGGGTGAATCTCCTTCAACACTGTCCCATCACAATCTGCCGGGTCAGACACAGAATGAATCTCCCTCCACGCCGTCCCATCACACACTCCCGGGGTCAGACACAGAGAGATTATTCCTCTACACGGTACAGTCAAACACTCCCGGGGTAAGACACAGAGAGATTATTACTCTACACGGTCCCATCAAACACTCCCGGGTTCAGACACAGAATGAATCTCCCTCCACACCGTCCCATCACACTCTCCCGGGGTCAGACACAGAGAGATTATTCCTCTACAAGGTCTCATCAAACTCTTCCGTGGTCAGACACAGGGTGAATCTCCTTCAACACTGTCCCATCACACTCTGCCGGGTCAGACACAGAGTGAATCTCCCTCCACGCCGTCCCATCACACACTCCCGGGGTCAGACACAGAGTGATTAATCCTCTACACGGTCCCAGCAAACATTCCCGGGGTCAGAAAAAGTGTGATTATTCGTCTACGCGGCCCCATCAAACTCTCCCGGGGTCAGACACAGAGTGATTATTCCTCTACACGGTCCCATCAAACACTCCCGGGGTCAGACACAGAGTGAATCTCCCTCCACACCGTCCCATCACACGCTCCCGGGGTCAGACACAGAGAGATTATTCCTTTAAACGGTACAGTCAAACACTCCCGGGGTCAGACACAGAGAGATTATTACTCTACACGGTCCCATCAAACACTCCCGGGGTCAGACACAGAGTGAATCTCCCTCCACACCGTCCCATCACACACTCCCGGGGTCAGACACAGAGAGATTATTCCTTTACAAGGTCTCATCAAACTCTTCCGTGGTCAGACACAGTGTGATTATTCCTCTACACGGTACCATCACACTCTCCCGGTGTCAGACACAGGGTGAATCTCCTTCAACACTGTCCCACCACACTCTGCCGGGTCAGACACAGAATGAATCTCCCTCCACGCCGTCCCATCACACACTCCCGGGGTCAGACACAGAGAGATTATTCCTCTACACGGTACAGTCAAACACTCCCGGGGTCAGACACAGAGTGAATCTCCCTCCACACGGTCCCATCAAACACTCCCGGGGTCAGACACAGAATGAATCTCCCTCCACACCGTCCCATCACACACTCCCGGGGTCAGACACAGAGAGATTATTCCTCTACACGGTACCATCACACACTCCCGTGGTCAGACACAGTGTGATTATTCCTCTACACCATCCCATCAAACACTCCCGGGGTCAGACACAGACTGAGTCTCCCTCCACACCGTCCCATCCCACACTCCCGTGGTCAAACACAGAGTGATTATTCCTCTACATGGTTCCATCAAACACTCCCGGGGTCAGACACAGGGTGAATCTCCCTCCACACAGTCCCATCACACACTCCCAGGGTCAGACACACAGGGATTATTCCTCTACATTGTTCCATCAAACACCCCCGGGGTCAGACACAGTGTGAATCTCCCTCCACACAGTCCCATCACACACTCCCAGGGTCAGACACAGAGGGATTATTCCTCTACACGGTCCCATCAAACACTCCCGGGGTCAGACACAGTGAATCTCCCTCCACACCGTCCCATCACACGCTCCCGGGGTCAGACACAGAGAGATTATTCCTCTACACGGTACAGTCAAACACTCCCTGGGTCAGACACAGAGAGATTATTACTCTACACGGTCCCATCAAACACTCCCGGGGTCAGACACAGAGTGAATCTCCCTCCACACCGTCCCATCACACACTCCCGGGGTCAGACACAGAGAGATTATTCCTCTACACGGTACCATCACACTCTCCCGGTGTCAGACACAGGGTGAATCTCCTTCAACACTGTCCCATCACACTCTGCCGGGTCAGACACAGAATGAATCTCCCTCCACGCCGTCCCATCACACACTCCCGGGGTCAGACACAGAGAGATTATTCCTCTACACGGTACAGTCAAACACTCCCGGGGTCAGACACAGAGAGATTATTACTCTACACGGTCCCATCAAACACTCCCGGGTTCAGACACAGAATGAATCTCCCTCCACACCGTCCCATCGCACACTCCCGGGGTCAGACACAGAGAGATTATTCCTCTACAAGGTCTCATCAAACTCTTCCGTGGTCAGACACAGGGTGAATCTCCTTCAACACTGTCCCATCACACTCTGCCGGGTCAGACACAGAGTGAATCTCCCTCCACGCCGTCCCATCACACACTCCCGGGGTCAGACACAGAGTGATTAATCCTCTACACGGTCCCAGCAAACATTCCCGGGGTCAGAAAAAGTGTGATTATTCGTCTACGCGGCCCCATCAAACTCTCCCGGGGTCAGACACAGAGTGATTATTCCTCTACACGGTCCCATCAAACACTCCCGGGGTCAGACACAGAGTGAATCTCCCTCCACACCGTCCCATCACACGCTCCCGGGGTCAGACACAGAGAGATTATTCCTCTACACGGTACAGTCAAACACTCCCGGGGTCAGACACAGAGAGATTATTACTCTACACGGTCCCATCAAACACTCCCGGGGTCAGACACAGAGTGAATCTCCCTCCACACCGTCCCATCACACACTCCCGGGGTCAGACACAGAGAGATTATTCCTTTACAAGGTCTCATCAAACTCTTCCGTGGTCAGACACAGTGTGATTATTCCTCTACACGGTACCATCACACTCTCCCGGTGTCAGACACAGGGTGAATCTCCTTCAACACTGTCCCACCACACTCTGCCGGGTCAGACACAGAATGAATCTCCCTCCACGCCGTCCCATCACACACTCCCGGGGTCAGACACAGAGAGATTATTCCTCTACACGGTACAGTCAAACACTCCCGGGGTCAGACACAGAGTGAATCTCCCTCCACACGGTCCCATCAAACACTCCCGGGGTCAGACACAGAATGAATCTCCCTCCACACCGTCCCATCACACACTCCCGGGGTCAGACACAGAGAGATTATTCCTCTACACGGTACCATCAAACACTCCCGGGGTCAGACACAGTGTGATTATTCCTCTACACGGTACCATCAAACACTCCCGGGGTCAGACACAGAGAGATTATTCCTCTACACGGACCCATCAAACACTCGCGGGGTCAGACACAGAGTGAATCTCAATCCTCAGCGTCCAATCACACACACCCGGGGTCAGACACAGAGAGATTATTCCTCTACACGGTACCATCAAACACTCCCGGGGTCAGACACAGAGAGAATATTCCTCTACACGGTCCCATCAAACACTCCCGGGGTCAGTTATAGACTGAATCACCCTCCACACCGTCCCATCACACACTCCCGTGGTCAAACACAGAGTGATTATTCCTCTACATGGTTCCATCAAACACTCCCGGGGTCAGACACAGGGTGAATCTCCCTCCACACAGTCCCATCACACACTCCCAGGGTCAGACACACAGGGATTATTCCTCTACATTGTTCCATCAAACACCCCCGGGGTCAGACACAGTGTGAATCTCCCTCCACACAGTCCCATCACACACTCCCAGGGTCAGACACAGAGGGATTATTCCTCTACACGGTCCCATCAAACACTCCCGGGGTCAGACACAGAGTGAATCTCCCTCCACACCGTCACATCACACGCTCCCGGGGTCAGACACAGAGAGATTATTCCTCTACACGGTACAGTCAAACACTCCCTGGGTCAGACACAGAGAGATTATTACTCTACACGGTCCCATCAAACACTCCCGGGGTCAGACACAGAGTGAATCTCCCTCCACACCGTCCCATCACACACTCCCGGGGTCAGACACAGAGAGATTATTCCTCTACAAGGTCTCATCAAACTCTTCCGTGGTCAGACACAGTGTGATTATTCCTCTACACGGTACCATCACACTCTCCCGGTGTCAGACACAGGGTGAATCTCCTTCAACACTGTCCCATCACACTCTGCCGGGTCAGACACAGAATGAATCTCCCTCCACGCCGTCCCATCACACACTCCCGGGGTCAGACACAGAGAGATTATTCCTCTACACGGTACAGTCAAACACTCCCGGGGTCAGACACAGAGAGATTATTACTCTACACGGTCCCATCAAACACTCCCGGGTTCAGACACAGAATGAATCTCCCTCCACACCGTCCCATCACACACTCCGGGGGTCAGACACAGAGAGATTATTCCTCTACAAGGTCTCATCAAACTCTTCCGTGGTCAGACACAGGGTGAATCTCCTTCAACACTGTCCCATCACACTCTGCCGGGTCAGACACAGAGTGAATCTCCCTCCACGCCGTCCCATCACACACTCCCGGGGTCAGACACAGAGTGATTAATCCTCTACACGGTCCCAGCAAACATTCCCGGGGTCAGAAAAAGTGTGATTATTCGTCTACGCGGCCCCATCAAACTCTCCCGGGGTCAGACACAGAGTGATTATTCCTCTACACGGTCCCATCAAACACTCCCGGGGTCAGACACAGAGTGAATCTCCCTCCACACCGTCCCATCACACGCTCCCGGGGTCAGACACAGAGAGATTATTCCTCTACACGGTACAGTCAAACACTCCCGGGGTCAGACACAGAGAGATTATTACTCTACACGGTCCCATCAAACACTCCCGGGGTCAGACACAGAGTGAATCTCCCTCCACACCGTCCCATCACACACTCCCGGGGTCAGACACAGAGAGATTATTCCTCTACAAGGTCTCATCAAACTCTTCTGTGGTCAGACACAGTGTGATTATTCCTCTACACGGTACCATCACACTCTCCCGGTGTCAGACACAGGGTGAATCTCCTTCAACACTGTCCCACCACACTCTGCCGGGTCAGACACAGAATGAATCTCCCTCCACGCCGTCCCATCACACACTCCCGGGGTGAGACACAGAGAGATTATTCCTCTACACGGTACAGTCAAACACTCCCGGGGTCAGACACAGAGTGAATCTCCCTCCACACGGTCCCATCAAGCACTCCCGGGGTCAGACACAGAATGAATCTCCCTCCACACCGTCCCATCACACACTCCCGGGGTCAGACACAGAGAGATTATTCCTCTACACGGTACCATCAAACACTCCCGGGGTCAGACACAGTGTGATTATTCCTCTACACGGTACCATCAAACACTCCCGGGGTCAGACACAGAGAGATTATTCCTCTACACGGACCCATCAAACACTCGCGGGGTCAGACACAGAGTGAATCTCAATCCTCAGCGTCCAATCACACACACCCGGGGTCAGACACAGAGAGATTATTCCTATACACGGTACCATCAAACACTCCCGGGGTCAGACACAGAGAGAATATTCCTCTACACGGTCCCATCAAACACTCCCGGGGTCAGTTATAGACTGAATCACCCTCCACACCGTCCCATCACACAATCCCGGGGTCAGACACAGAGTGATTATTGATCTACATGGTCCCATCAAACACTCCCGGGTTCAGCCACAGAGCGATTATTCCTCTACACCGCCCATCACACTCTCCCGGGGTCAGACACAGAGTGAATCTGCCTCCACACGGTCCCATCACACACTCCCGTGGTCAGACACAGAGTGATTTTTCCTCTACACGGTCCAGTCAAACACTCCCGGGGTCAGACACAGAGTGAATCTCCCTCCACACCGTCCCATCACACACTCCCGTGGTCAGACACAGTGTGATTATTCCTCTACACGGTCCCATCAAACACTCCCGGGGTCAGACACAGACTGAATCTCCCTCCACACCGTCCCATCACACACTCCCGTGGTCAAACACAGAGTGATTATTCCTCTACATGGTTCCATCAAACACTCCCGGGGTCAGACACAGGGTGAATCTCCCTCCACACAGTCCCATCACACACTCCCAGGGTCAGACACAGAGGGATTATTCCTCTACACGGTCCCATCAAACACTCCCGGGGTCAGACACAGAGTGAATCTCCCTCCACACCGTCCCATCACACGCTCCCGGGGTCAGACACAGAGAGATTATTCCTCTACACGGTACAGTCAAACACTCCCGGGGTCAGACACAGAGAGATTATTACTCTACACGGTCCCATCAAACACTCCCGGGGTCAGACACAGAGTGAATCTCCCTCCACACCGTCCCATCACACACTCCCGGGGTCAGACACAGAGAGATTATTCCTCTACAAGGTCTCATCAAACTCTTCCGTGGTCAGACACAGTGTGATTATTCCTCTACACGGTACGATCACACTCTCCCGGTGTCAGACACAGGGTGAATCTCCTTCAACACTGTCCCATCACACTCTGCCGGGTCAGACACAGAATGAATCTCCCTCCACGCCGTCCCATCACACACTCCCGGGGTCAGACACAGAGAGATTATTCCTCTACACGGTACAGTCAAACACTCCCGGGGTCAGACACAGAGAGATTATTACTCTGCACGGTCCCATCAAACACTCCCGGGGTCAGACACAGAATGAATCTCCCTCCACACCGTCCCATCACACACTCCCAGGGTCAGACACAGAGAGATTATTCCTCTACAAGGTCTCATCAAACTCTTCCGTGGTCAGACACAGTGTGATTATTCCTCTACACGGTACCATCACACTCTCCCGGTGTCAGACACAGGGTGAATCTCCTTCAACACTGTCCCATCATAATCTTCCGGGTCAGACACAGAGTGAATCTCCCTCCACGCCGTCCCATCACACACTCCCGGGGTCAGACACAGAGTGATTAATCCTCTACACGGTCCCAGCAAACATTCCCGGGGTCAGAAAAAGTGTGATTATTCGTCTACGCGGCCCCATCAAACTCTCCCGGGGTCAGACACAGAGTGATTATTCCTCTACAGAGTCCCATCAAACGATCCCGGTGTCAGATACAGAGTGATTATTCCTCTACACGGTACAGTCAAACACTCCCGGGGTCAGACACAGAGCGATTATTCCTCTACACCGCCCTTCACACTCTCCCGGGGTCAGACACAGAGTGAATCTCCCTCCACACGGTCCCATTACACACTCCCGTGGTCAGACACAGAGTGATTTTTCCTCTACACGGTCCAGTCAAACACTCCCGGGGTCAGACACAGAGTGAATCTCCCTCCACACCGTCCCATCACACACTCCCGTGGTCAGACACAGTGTGATTATTCCTCTACACCATCCCATCAAACACTCCCGGGGTCAGACACAGACTGAGTCTCCCTCCACACCGTCCCATCACACACTCCCGTGGTCAAACACAGAGTGATTATTCCTCTACATGGTTCCATCAAACACTCCCGGGGTCAGACACAGGGTGAATCTCCCTCCACGCAGTCCCATCACACACTCCCAGGGTCAGACACACAGGGATTATTCCTCTACATTGTTCCATCAAACACCCCCGGGGTCAGACACAGTGTGAATCTCCCTCCACACAGTCCCATCACACACTCCCAGGGTCAGACACAGAGGGATTATTCCTCTACACGGTCCCATCAAACACTCCCGGGGTCAGACACAGAGTGAATCTCCCTCCACACCGTCCCATCACACGCTCCCGGGGTCAGACACAGAGAGATTATTCCTCTACACGGTACAGTCAAACACTCCCTGGGTCAGACACAGAGAGATTATTACTCTACACGGTCCCATCAAACACTCCCGGGGTCAGACACAGAGTGAATCTCCCTCCACACCGTCCCATCACACACTCCCGGGGTCAGACACAGAGAGATTATTCCTCTACAAGGTCTCATCAAACTCTTCCGTGGTCAGACACAGTGTGATTATTCCTCTACACGGTACCATCACACTCTCCCGGTGTCAGACACAGGGTGAATCTCCTTCAACACTGTCCCATCACACTCTGCCGGGTCAGACACAGAATGAATCTCCCTCCACGCCGTCCCATCACACACTCCCGGGGTCAGACACAGAGAGATTATTCCTCTACACGGTACAGTCAAACACTCCCGGGGTCAGACACAGAGAGATTATTACTCTACACGGTCCCATCAAACACTCCCGGGGTCAGACACAGAATGAATCTCCCTCCACACCGTCCCATCACACACTCCCGGGGTCAGACACAGAGAGATTATTCCTCTACAAGGTCTCATCAAACTCTTCCGTGGTCAGACACAGTGTGATTATTCCTCTACACGGTACCATCACACTCTCCCGGTGTCAGACACAGGGTGAATCTCCTTCAACACTGTCCCATCACACTCTGCCGGGTCAGACACAGAGTGAATCTCCCTCCACGCCGTCCCATCACACACTCCCGGGGTCAGACACAGAGTGATTAATCCTCTACACGGTCCCTGCAAACATTCCCGGGGTCAGAAAAAGTGTGATTATTCGTCTACGCGGCCCCATCAAACTCTCCCGGGGTCAGACACAGAGTGATTATTCCTCTACAGAGTCCCATCAAACGATCCCGGTGGTCAGACACAGAGTGATTATTCCTCTACACGGTACCATCAAACACTCCCAGGGTCAGACACAGTGATTATTCCTCTACACGGTTCCATCAAACACTCCCGGGGTCAGAATCAGGGTGAATCTCCCTCCACACCGTCCCATCACACACTCCCGGTGTCAGATACAGAGTGATTATTCCTCTACACGGTACAGTCAAACACTCCCGGGGTCAGACACAGAGCGATTATTCCTCTACTCCGCCCATCACACACTCCCGGGGTCAGACACAGACTGAGTCTCCCTCCACACCGTCCCATCCCACACTCCCGTGGTCAAACACAGAGTGATTATTCCTCTACATGGTTCCATCAAACACTCCCGGGGTCAGACACAGGGTGAATCTCCCTCCACACAGTCCCATCACACACTCCCAGGGTCAGACACACAGGGATTATTCCTCTACATTGTTCCATCAAACACCCCCGGGGTCAGACACAGTGTGAATCTCCCTCCACACAGTCCCAACACACACTCCCAGGGTCAGACACAGAGGGATTATTCCTCTACACGGTCCCATCAAACACTCCCGGGGTCAGACACAGTGAATCTCCCTCCACACCGTCCCATCACACGCTCCCGGGGTCAGACACAGAGAGATTATTCCTCTACACGGTACAGTCAAACACTCCCTGGGTCAGACACAGAGAGATTATTACTCTACACGGTCCCATCAAACACTCCCGGGGTCAGACACAGAGTGAATCTCCCTCCACACCGTCCCATCACACACTCCCGGGGTCAGACACAGAGAGATTATTCCTCTACACGGTACCATCACACTCTCCCGGTGTCAGACACAGGGTGAATCTCCTTCAACACTGTCCCATCACACTCTGCCGGGTCAGACACAGAATGAATCTCCCTCCACGCCGTCCCATCACACACTCCCGGGGTCAGACACAGAGAGATTATTCCTCTACACGGTACAGTCAAACACTCCCGGGGTCAGACACAGAGAGATTATTACTCTACACGGTCCCATCAAACACTCCCGGGTTCAGACACAGAATGAATCTCCCTCCACACCGTCCCATCGCACACTCCCGGGGTCAGACACAGAGAGATTATTCCTCTACAAGGTCTCATCAAACTCTTCCGTGGTCAGACACAGGGTGAATCTCCTTCAACACTGTCCCATCACACTCTGCCGGGTCAGACACAGAGTGAATCTCCCTCCACGCCGTCCCATCACACACTCCCGGGGTCAGACACAGAGTGATTAATCCTCTACACGGTCCCAGCAAACATTCCCGGGGTCAGAAAAAGTGTGATTATTCGTCTACGCGGCCCCATCAAACTCTCCCGGGGTCAGACACAGAGTGATTATTCCTCTACACGGTCCCATCAAACACTCCCGGGGTCAGACACAGAGTGAATCTCCCTCCACACCGTCCCATCACACGCTCCCGGGGTCAGACACAGAGAGATTATTCCTCTACACGGTACAGTCAAACACTCCCGGGGTCAGACACAGAGAGATTATTACTCTACACGGTCCCATCAAACACTCCCGGGGTCAGACACAGAGTGAATCTCCCTCCACACCGTCCCATCACACACTCCCGGGGTCAGACACAGAGAGATTATTCCTTTACAAGGTCTCATCAAACTCTTCCGTGGTCAGACACAGTGTGATTATTCCTCTACACGGTACCATCACACTCTCCCGGTGTCAGACACAGGGTGAATCTCCTTCAACACTGTCCCACCACACTCTGCCGGGTCAGACACAGAATGAATCTCCCTCCACGCCGTCCCATCACACACTCCCGGGGTCAGACACAGAGAGATTATTCCTCTACACGGTACAGTCAAACACTCCCGGGGTCAGACACAGAGTGAATCTCCCTCCACACGGTCCCATCAAACACTCCCGGGGTCAGACACAGAATGAATCTCCCTCCACACCGTCCCATCACACACTCCCGGGGTCAGACACAGAGAGATTATTCCTCTACACGGTACCATCAAACACTCCCGGGGTCAGACACAGTGTGATTATTCCTCTACACGGTACCATCAAACACTCCCGGGGTCAGACACAGAGAGATTATTCCTCTACACGGACCCATCAAACACTCGCGGGGTCAGACACAGAGTGAATCTCAATCCTCAGCGTCCAATCACACACACCCGGGGTCAGACACAGAGAGATTATTCCTCTACACGGTACCATCAAACACTCCCGGGGTCAGACACAGAGAGAATATTCCTCTACACGGTCCCATCAAACACTCCCGGGGTCAGTTATAGACTGAATCACCCTCCACACCGTCCCATCACACACTCCCGTGGTCAAACACAGAGTGATTATTCCTCTACATGGTTCCATCAAACACTCCCGGGGTCAGACACAGGGTGAATCTCCCTCCACACAGTCCCATCACACACTCCCAGGGTCAGACACACAGGGATTATTCCTCTACATTGTTCCATCAAACACCCCCGGGGTCAGACACAGTGTGAATCTCCCTCCACACAGTCCCATCACACACTCCCAGGGTCAGACACAGAGGGATTATTCCTCTACACGGTCCCATCAAACACTCCCGGGGTCAGACACAGAGTGAATCTCCCTCCACACCGTCACATCACACGCTCCCGGGGTCAGACACAGAGAGATTATTCCTCTACACGGTACAGTCAAACACTCCCTGGGTCAGACACAGAGAGATTATTACTCTACACGGTCCCATCAAACACTCCCGGGGTCAGACACAGAGTGAATCTCCCTCCACACCGTCCCATCACACACTCCCGGGGTCAGACACAGAGAGATTATTCCTCTACAAGGTCTCATCAAACTCTTCCGTGGTCAGACACAGTGTGATTATTCCTCTACACGGTACCATCACACTCTCCCGGTGTCAGACACAGGGTGAATCTCCTTCAACACTGTCCCATCACACTCTGCCGGGTCAGACACAGAATGAATCTCCCTCCACGCCGTCCCATCACACACTCCCGGGGTCAGACACAGAGAGATTATTCCTCTACACGGTACAGTCAAACACTCCCGGGGTCAGACACAGAGAGATTATTACTCTACACGGTCCCATCAAACACTCCCGGGTTCAGACACAGAATGAATCTCCCTCCACACCGTCCCATCACACACTCCCGGGGTCAGACACAGAGAGATTATTCCTCTACAAGGTCTCATCAAACTCTTCCGTGGTCAGACACAGGGTGAATCTCCTTCAACACTGTCCCATCACACTCTGCCGGGTCAGACACAGAGTGAATCTCCCTCCACGCCGTCCCATCACACACTCCCGGGGTCAGACACAGAGTGATTAATCCTCTACACGGTCCCAGCAAACATTCCCGGGGTCAGAAAAAGTGTGATTATTCGTCTACGCGGCCCCATCAAACTCTCCCGGGGTCAGACACAGAGTGATTATTCCTCTACACGGTCCCATCAAACACTCCCGGGGTCAGACACAGAGTGAATCTCCCTCCACACCGTCCCATCACACGCTCCCGGGGTCAGACACAGAGAGATTATTCCTCTACACGGTACAGTCAAACACTCCCGGGGTCAGACACAGAGAGATTATTACTCTACACGGTCCCATCAAACACTCCCGGGGTCAGACACAGAGTGAATCTCCCTCCACACCGTCCCATCACACACTCCCGGGGTCAGACACAGAGAGATTATTCCTCTACAAGGTCTCATCAAACTCTTCTGTGGTCAGACACAGTGTGATTATTCCTCTACACGGTACCATCACACTCTCCCGGTGTCAGACACAGGGTGAATCTCCTTCAACACTGTCCCACCACACTCTGCCGGGTCAGACACAGAATGAATCTCCCTCCACGCCGTCCCATCACACACTCCCGGGGTGAGACACAGAGAGATTATTCCTCTACACGGTACAGTCAAACACTCCCGGGGTCAGACACAGAGTGAATCTCCCTCCACACGGTCCCATCAAGCACTCCCGGGGTCAGACACAGAATGAATCTCCCTCCACACCGTCCCATCACACACTCCCGGGGTCAGACACAGAGAGATTATTCCTCTACACGGTACCATCAAACACTCCCGGGGTCAGACACAGTGTGATTATTCCTCTACACGGTACCATCAAACACTCCCGGGGTCAGACACAGAGAGATTATTCCTCTACACGGACCCATCAAACACTCGCGGGGTCAGACACAGAGTGAATCTCAATCCTCAGCGTCCAATCACACACACCCGGGGTCAGACACAGAGAGATTATTCCTCTACACGGTACCATCAAACACTCCCGGGGTCAGACACAGAGAGAATATTCCTCTACACGGTCCCATCAAACACTCCCGGGGTCAGTTATAGACTGAATCACCCTCCACACCGTCCCATCACACAATCCCGGGGTCAGACACAGAGTGATTATTGATCTACATGGTCCCATCAAACACTCCCGGGTTCAGCCACAGAGCGATTATTCCTCTACACCGCCCATCACACTCTCCCGGGGTCAGACACAGAGTGAATCTGCCTCCACACGGTCCCATCACACACTCCCGTGGTCAGACACAGAGTGATTTTTCCTCTACACGGTCCAGTCAAACACTCCCGGGGTCAGACACAGAGTGAATCTCCCTCCACACCGTCCCATCACACACTCCCGTGGTCAGACACAGTGTGATTATTCCTCTACACGGTCCCATCAAACACTCCCGGGGTCAGACACAGACTGAATCTCCCTCCACACCGTCCCATCACACACTCCCGTGGTCAAACACAGAGTGATTATTCCTCTACATGGTTCCATCAAACACTCCCGGGGTCAGACACAGGGTGAATCTCCCTCCACACAGTCCCATCACACACTCCCAGGGTCAGACACAGAGGGATTATTCCTCTACACGGTCCCATCAAACACTCCCGGGGTCAGACACAGAGTGAATCTCCCTCCACACCGTCCCATCACACGCTCCCGGGGTCAGACACAGAGAGATTATTCCTCTACACGGTACAGTCAAACACTCCCGGGGTCAGACACAGAGAGATTATTACTCTACACGGTCCCATCAAACACTCCCGGGGTCAGACACAGAGTGAATCTCCCTCCACACCGTCCCATCACACACTCCCGGGGTCAGACACAGAGAGATTATTCCTCTACAAGGTCTCATCAAACTCTTCCGTGGTCAGACACAGTGTGATTATTCCTCTACACGGTACCATCACACTCTCCCGGTGTCAGACACAGGGTGAATCTCCTTCAACACTGTCCCATCACACTCTGCCGGGTCAGACACAGAATGAATCTCCCTCCACGCCGTCCCATCACACACTCCCGGGGTCAGACACAGAGAGATTATTCCTCTACACGGTACAGTCAAACACTCCCGGGGTCAGACACAGAGAGATTATTACTCTGCACGGTCCCATCAAACACTCCCGGGGTCAGACACAGAATGAATCTCCCTCCACACCGTCCCATCACACACTCCCAGGGTCAGACACAGAGAGATTATTCCTCTACAAGGTCTCATCAAACTCTTCCGTGGTCAGACACAGTGTGATTATTCCTCTACACGGTACCATCACACTCTCCCGGTGTCAGACACAGGGTGAATCTCCTTCAACACTGTCCCATCATAATCTTCCGGGTCAGACACAGAGTGAATCTCCCTCCACGCCGTCCCATCACACACTCCCGGGGTCAGACACAGAGTGATTAATCCTCTACACGGTCCCAGCAAACATTCCCGGGGTCAGAAAAAGTGTGATTATTCGTCTACGCGGCCCCATCAAACTCTCCCGGGGTCAGACACAGAGTGATTATTCCTCTACAGAGTCCCATCAAACGATCCCGGTGTCAGATACAGAGTGATTATTCCTCTACACGGTACAGTCAAACACTCCCGGGGTCAGACACAGAGCGATTATTCCTCTACACCGCCCATCACACTCTCCCGGGGTCAGACACAGAGTGAATCTCCCTCCACACGGTCCCATTACACACTCCCGTGGTCAGACACAGAGTGATTTTTCCTCTACACGGTCCAGTCAAACACTCCCGGGGTCAGACACAGAGTGAATCTCCCTCCACACCGTCCCATCACACACTCCCGTGGTCAGACACAGTGTGATTATTCCTCTACACCATCCCATCAAACACTCCCGGGGTCAGACACAGACTGAGTCTCCCTCCACACCGTCCCATCACACACTCCCGTGGTCAAACACAGAGTGATTATTCCTCTACATGGTTCCATCAAACACTCCCGGGGTCAGACACAGGGTGAATCTCCCTCCACACAGTCCCATCACACACTCCCAGGGTCAGACACACAGGGATTATTCCTCTACATTGTTCCATCAAACACCCCCGGGGTCAGACACAGTGTGAATCTCCCTCCACACAGTCCCATCACACACTCCCAGGGTCAGACACAGAGGGATTATTCCTCTACACGGTCCCATCAAACACTCCCGGGGTCAGACACAGAGTGAATCTCCCTCCACACCGTCCCATCACACGCTCCCGGGGTCAGACACAGAGAGATTATTCCTCTACACGGTACAGTCAAACACTCCCTGGGTCAGACACAGAGAGATTATTACTCTACACGGTCCCATCAAACACTCCCGGGGTCAGACACAGAGTGAATCTCCCTCCACACCGTCCCATCACACACTCCCGGGGTCAGACACAGAGAGATTATTCCTCTACAAGGTCTCATCAAACTCTTCCGTGGTCAGACACAGTGTGATTATTCCTCTACACGGTACCATCACACTCTCCCGGTGTCAGACACAGGGTGAATCTCCTTCAACACTGTCCCATCACACTCTGCCGGGTCAGACACAGAATGAATCTCCCTCCACGCCGTCCCATCACACACTCCCGGGGTCAGACACAGAGAGATTATTCCTCTACACGGTACAGTCAAACACTCCCGGGGTCAGACACAGAGAGATTATTACTCTACACGGTCCCATCAAACACTCCCGGGGTCAGACACAGAATGAATCTCCCTCCACACCGTCCCATCACACACTCCCGGGGTCAGACACAGAGAGATTATTCCTCTACAAGGTCTCATCAAACTCTTCCGTGGTCAGACACAGTGTGATTATTCCTCTACACGGTACCATCACACTCTCCCGGTGTCAGACACAGGGTGAATCTCCTTCAACACTGTCCCATCACACTCTGCCGGGTCAGACACAGAGTGAATCTCCCTCCACGCCGTCCCATCACACACTCCCGGGGTCAGACACAGAGTGATTAATCCTCTACACGGTCCCAGCAAACATTCCCGGGGTCAGAAAAAGTGTGATTATTCGTCTACGCGGCCCCATCAAACTCTCCCGGGGTCAGACACAGAGTGATTATTCCTCTACAGAGTCCCATCAAACGATCCCGGTGGTCAGACACAGAGTGATTATTCCTCTACACGGTACCATCAAACACTCCCAGGGTCAGACACAGTGATTATTCCTCTACACGGTTCCATCAAACACTCCCGGGGTCAGAATCAGGGTGAATCTCCCTCCACACCGTCCCATCACACACTCCCGGTGTCAGATACAGAGTGATTATTCCTCTACACGGTACAGTCAAACACTCCCGGGGTCAGACACAGAGCGATTATTCCTCTACTCCGCCCATCACACTCTCCCGGGGTCAGACACAGAGTGAATCTCCCTCCACACGGTCCCATTACACACTCCCGTGGTCAGACACAGAGTGATTTTTCCTCTACACGGTCCAGTCAAACACTCCCGGGGTCAGACACAGAGTGAATCTCCCTCCACACCGTCCCATCACACACTCCCGTGGTCAGACACAGTGTGATTATTCCTCCACACAGTCCCATCACACACTCCCAGGGTCACACACAGAGGGATTATTCCTCAACACGGTCCCATCAAACAATCCCGGGGTCAGACACAGAGTGATTATTGATCTACACGGTCCAATCAAACACTCCCGGGGTCAGACACAGAGTTAATCTCCCTCCACACCGTCCCATCACACACTCCCGTGGTCAGACACAGAGTGATTATTCCTCTACACGGTCACTTCAAACCCTCCCGGGGTCAGACACAGAGTGATTATTGATCTACACGGTCCAATCAAACACTCCCGGGGTCAGACACAGAGCGATTATTCCTCTACACCGCCCATCACACTCTCCCGGGGTCAGACACAGAGTGAATCTCCCTCCACACGGTCCCATCACACACTCCCGTGGTCAGACACAGAGTGATTTTTCCTCTACACGGTCCAGTCAAACACTCCCGGGGTCAGACACAGAGTGAATCTCCCTCCACACCGTCCCATCACACACTCCCGTGGTCAGACACAGAGAGATTATTCCTCTACACGGTACCATCAAACACTCCCGGGGTCAGACACAGAGAGATTATTCCTCTACACGGTCCCATCAAACACTCCCGGTGTCAGTTATAGACTGAATCACCCTCCACACCGTCCCATCACACACTCCCGGGGTCAGACACAGAGTGATTATTGATCTACATGGTCCCATCAAACACTTTCGGGTTCAGCCACAGAGCGATTATTCCTCTACACCGCCCATCACACTCTCCCGGGGTCAGACACAGAGTGAATCTGCCTCCACACGGTCCCATCACACACTCCCGTGGTCAGACACAGAGTGATTTTTCCTCTACACGGTCCAGTCAAACACTCCCGGGGTCAGACACAGAGTGAATCTCCCTCCACACCGTCCCATCACACACTCCCGTGGTCAGACACAGTGTGATTATTCCTCTACACGGTCCCATCAAACACTCCCGGGGTCAGACACAGACTGAATCTCCCTCCACACCGTCCCATCACACACTCCCGTGGTCAAACACAGAGTGATTATTCCTCTACATGGTTCCATCAAACACTCCCGGGGTCAGACACAGGGTGAATCTCCCTCCACACAGTCCCATCACACACTCCCAGGGTCAGACACACAGGGATTATTCCTCTACATTGTTCCATCAAACACTCCCGGGGTCAGACACAGTGTGAATCTCCCTCCACACAGTCCCATCACACACTCCCAGGGTCAGACACAGAGGGATTATTCCTCTACACGGTCCCATCAAACACTCCCGGGGTAAGACACAGAGTGAATCTCCCTCCACACCGTCCCATCACACACTCCCGGGGTCAGACACAGAGAGATTATTCCTCTACACGGTATAGTCAAACACTCCCGGGGTCAGACACAGAGAGATTATTACTCTACACGGTCCCATCAAACACTCCCGGGGTCAGACACAGAGTGAATCTCCCTCCACACCGTCCCATCACACACTCCCGGGGTCAGACACAGAGAGATTATTCCTCTACAAGGTCTCATCAAACTCTTCCGTGGTCAGACACAGTGTGATTATTCCTCTACACGGTACCATCACACTCTCCCGGTGTCAGACACAGGGTGAATCTCCTTCAACACTGTCCCATCACACTCTGCCGGGTCAGACACAGAATGAATCTCCCTCCACGCCGTCCCATCACACACTCCCGGGGTCAGACACAGAGAGATTATTCCTCTACACGGTACAGTCAAACACTCCCGGGGTCAGACACAGAGAGATTATTACTCTACACGGTCCCATCAAACACTCCCGGGGTCAGACACAGAATGAATCTCCCTCCACACCGTCCCATCACACACTCCCGGGGTCAGACACAGAGAGATTATTCCTCTACAAGGTCTCATCAAACTCTTCCGTGGTCAGACACAGTGTGATTATTCCTCTACACGGTACCATCACACTCTCCCGGTGTCAGACACAGGGTGAATCTCCTTCAACACTGTCCCATCACACTCTGCCGGGTCAGACACAGAGTGAATCTCCCTCCACGCCGTCCCATCACACACTCCCGGGGTCAGACACAGAGTGATTAATCCTCTACACGGTCCCAGCAAACATTCCCGGGGTCAGAAAAAGTGTGATTATTCGTCTACGCGGCCCCATCAAACTCTCCCGGAGTCAGACACAGAGTGATTATTCCTCTACAGAGTCCCATCAAACGATCCCGGTGGTCAGACACAGAGTGATTATTCCTCTACACGGTACCATCAAACACTCCCAGGGTCAGACACAGTGATTATTCCTCTACACGGTTCCATCAAACACTCCCGGGGTCAGAATCAGGGTGAATCTCCCTCCACACCGTCCCATCACACACTCCCGGTGTCAGATACAGAGTGATTATTCCTCTACACGGTACAGTCAAACACTCCCGGGGTCAGACACAGAGCGATTATTCCTCTACTCCGCCCATCACACTCTCCCGGGGTCAGACACAGAGTGAATCTCCCTCCACACGGTCCCATTACACACTCCCGTGGTCAGACACAGAGTGATTTTTCCTCTACACGGTCCAGTCAAACACTCCCGGGGTCAGACACAGAGTGAATCTCCCTCCACACCGTCCCATCACACACTCCCGTGGTCAGACACAGTGTGATTATTCCTCCACACAGTCCCATCACACACTCCCAGGGTCACACACAGAGGGATTATTCCTCAACACGGTCCCATCAAACAATCCCGGGGTCAGACACAGAGTGATTATTGATCTACACGGTCCAATCAAACACTCCCGGGGTCAGACACAGAGTTAATCTCCCTCCACACCGTCCCATCACACACTCCCGTGGTCAGACACAGAGTGATTATTCCTCTACACGGTCACTTCAAACCCTCCCGGGGTCAGACACAGAGTGATTATTGATCTACACGGTCCAATCAAACACTCCCGGGGTCAGACACAGAGCGATTATTCCTCTACACCGCCCATCACACTCTCCCGGGGTCAGACACAGAGTGAATCTCCCTCCACACGGTCCCATCACACACTCCCGTGGTCAGACACAGAGTGATTTTTCCTCTACACGGTCCAGTCAAACACTCCCGGGGTCAGACACAGAGTGAATCTCCCTCCACACCGTCCCATCACACACTCCCGTGGTCAGACACAGAGAGATTATTCCTCTACACGGTACCATCAAACACTCCCGGGGTCAGACACAGAGAGATTATTCCTCTACACTGTCCCATCAAACACTCCCGGGGTCAGTTATAGACTGAATCACCCTCCACACCGTCCCATCACACACTCCCTGGGTCAGACACAGAGTGATTATTGATCTACATGGTCCCATCAAACACTTTCGGGTTCAGCCACAGAGCGATTATTCCTCTACACCGCCCATCACACTCTCCCGGGGTCAGACACAGAGTGAATCTGCCTCCACACGGTCCCATCACACACTCCCGTGGTCAGACACAGAGTGATTTTTCCTCTACACGGTCCAGTCAAACACTCCCGGGGTCAGACACAGAGTGAATCTCTCTCCACACCGTCCCATCACACACTCCCGTGGTCAGACACAGTGTGATTATTCCTCTACACGGTCCCATCAAACACTCCCGGGGTCAGACACAGACTGAATCTCCCTCCACACCGTCCCATCACACACTCCCGTGGTCAAACACAGAGTGATTATTCCTCTACATGGTTCCATCAAACACTCCCGGGGTCAGACACAGGGTGAATCTCCCTCCACACAGTCCCATCACACACTCCCAGGGTCAGACACACAGGGATTATTCCTCTACATTGTTCCATCAAACACTCCCGGGGTCAGACACAGTGTGAATCTCCCTCCACACAGTCCCATCACACACTCCCATGGTCAGACACAGAGGGATTATTCCTCTACACGGTCCCATCAAACACTCCCGGGGTAAGACACAGAGTGAATCTCCCTCCACACCGTCCCATCACACACTCCCGGGGTCAGACACAGAGAGATTATTCCTCTACACGGTATAGTCAAACACTCCCGGGGTCAGACACAGAGAGATTATTACTCTACACGGTCCCATCAAACACTCCCGGGGTCAGACACAGAGTGAATCTCCCTCCACACCGTCCCATCACACACTCCCGGGGTCAGACACAGAGAGATTATTCCTCTACAAGGTCTCATCAAACTCTTCCGTGGTCAGACACAGTGTGATTATTCCTCTACACGGTACCATCACACTCTCCCGGTGTCAGACACAGGGTGAATCTCCTTCAACACTGTGCCATCACACTCTGCCGGGTCAGACACAGAGTGAATCTCCCTCCACGCCGTCCCATCACACACTCCCGGGGTCAGACACAGAGTGATTAATCCTCTACACGGTCCCAGCAAACATTCCCGGGGTCAGGCACAGAGAGATTATTCCTCTACACGGTACCATCAAACACTCCCGGGGTCAGACACAGAGAGATTATTCCTCTACACGGTCCCATCGAACACTCCCGGGGTCAGTTATAGACTGAATCACCCTCCACACCGTCCCATCACACACTCCCGGGGTCAGACACAGAGTGATTATTGATCTACATGGTCCCATCAAACACTCCCGGGTTCAGCCACAGAGCGATTATTCCTCTACACCGCCCATCACACTCTCCCGGGGTCAGACACAGAGTGAATCTGCCTCCACACGGTCCCATCACACACTCCCGTGGTCAGACACAGAGTGATTTTTCCTCTACACGGTCCAGTCAAACACTCCCGGGGTCAGACACAGAGTGAATCTCCCTCCACACCGTCCCAACACACACTCCCGTGGTCAAACACAGAGTGATTATTCCTCTACACGGTACAGTCAAACACTCCCGGGGTCAGACACAGAGCGATTATTCCTCTACACCGCCCATCACACTCTCCCGGGTTCAGACACAGAGTGAATTTCCCTCCACACGGTCCCATTACACATTCCCGTGGTCAGACACAGAGTGATTGTTCCTCTACACGGTCCAGTCAAACACTCCCGGGGTCAGACACAGAGTGAATCTCCCTCCACACCGTCCCATCACACACTCCCGTGGTCAGACACAGAGAGATTATTCCTCTACACGGTACCATCAAACACTCCCGGGGTCAGACACAGAGAAATTATTCCTCTACACGGTCCCATCAAACACTCCCGGGGTCAGTTATAGACTGAATCACCCTCCACACCGTCCCATCACACACTCCCGGGGTCAGACACAGAGTGATTATTGATCTACATGGTCCCATCAAACACTCCCGGGTTCAGCCACAGAGCGATTATTCCTCTACACCGCCCATCACACTCTCCCGGGGTCAGACACAGAGTGAATCTGCCTCCACACCGTCCCATCACACACTCCCGTGGTCAGACACAGTGTGATTATTCCTCCACACAGTCCCATCACACACTCCCAGGGTCAGACCAGACACAGAGGGATTATTCCTCTACACGGTCCCATCAAACAATCCCGGGGTCAGACACAGAGTGATTATTGATCTACACGGTCCAATCAAACACTCCCGGGGTCAGACACAGAGTGAATCTCCCTCCACACCGTCCCATCACACACTTCCGTGGTCAGACACAGAGTGATTATTCCTCTACACGGCCCCATCAAACTCTCCCGGGGTCAGACACAGACTGAATCTCCCTCCACACCGTCCCATCATACAATCCCGGGGTCAGACACAGAGTGATTATTCCTCTACACGGTCCCATCAAACACTCCCGGGGTCAGACACAGAGTGAATCTCCCTCCACACCGTCCCATCACACACTCCCGTGGTCAGACACAGAGTGATTTTTCCTCTACACGGTCCAGTCAAACACTCCCGGGGTCAGACACAGAGTGAATCTCCCTCCACACCGTCCCATCACACACTCCCGTGGTCAGACACAGTGTGATTATTCCTCCACACAGTCCCATCACACACTCCCAGGGTCACACACAGAGGGATTATTCCTCAACACGGTCCCATCAAACAATCCCGGGGTCAGACACAGAGTGATTATTGATCTACACGGTCCAATCATACACTCCCGGGGTCAGACACAGAGCGATTATTCCTCTACACCGCCCATCACACTCTCCCGGGGTCAGACACAGAGTGAATCTCCCTCCACACGGTCCCATCACACACTCCCGTGGTCAGACACAGTGTGATTATTCCTCTACACGGTACCATCAAACACTCCCGGGGTCAGACACAGAGAGATTATTCCTCTACACGGACCCATCAAACACTCCCGGGGTCAGACACAGAGTGTATCTCAATCCTCAGCGTCCAATCACTCACACCCGGGGTCAGACACAGAGAGATTATTCCTCTACACGGTACCATCAAACACTCCCGGGGTCAGACACAGAGAGATTATTCCTCTACACGGTCCCATCAAACACTCCCGGGGTCAGTTATAGACTGAATCACCCTCCACACCGTCCCATCACACACTCCCGGGGTCAGACACAGAGTGATTATTGATCTACATGGTCCCATCAAACACTCCCGGGTTCAGCCACAGAGCGATTATTCCTCTACACCGCCCATCACACTCTCCCGGGGTCAGACACAGAGTGAATCTGCCTCCACACGGTCCCATCACACACTCCCGTGGTCAGACACAGAGTGATTTTTCCTCTACACGGTCCAGTCAAACACTCCCGGGGTCAGACACAGAGTGAATCTCCCTCCACACCGTCCCATCACACACTCCCGTGGTCAGACACAGTGTGATTATTCCTCTACATGGTTCCATCAAACACTCCCGGGGTCAGACACAGGGTGAATCTCCCTCCACACAGTCCCATCACACACTCCCTGGGTCAGACACACAGGGATTATTCCTCTACATTGTTCCATCAAACACTCCCGGGGTCAGACACAGTGTGAATCTCCCTCCACACAGTCCCATCACACACTCCCAGGGTCAGACACAGAGGGATTATTCCTCTACACGGTCCCATCAAACACTCCCGGGGTAAGACACAGAGTGAATCTCCCTCCACACCGTCCCATCACACACTCCCGGGGTCAGACACAGAGAGATTATTCCTCTACACGGTATAGTCAAACACTCCCGGGTCAGAAACAGAGTGATTATTCCTCTACAAGGTCTCATCAAACTCTTCCGTGGTCAGACAATGAGTGATTATTCCTCTACACGGTACCATCACACTCTCCCGGTGTCAGACACAGGGTGAATCTCCTTCAACACTGTCCCATCACACTCTGCCGGTTCAGACACAGAGTGAATCTCCCTCCACGCCGTCCCAGCAAACATTCCCGGGGTCAGAAAAAGTGTGATTATTCCTCTACACGGTATAGTCAAACTCTCCCGGGGTCAGACACAGAGTGATTATTCCTCTACAGAGTCCCATCAAACGATCCCGGTGGTCAGACACAGAGTTATTATTCCTCTACACGGTACCATCAAACACTCCCAGGGTCAGACACGGAGTGAATCTCCCTCCACACCGTCCCATCACACACTTCCGTGGTCAGACACAGAGTGATTATTCCTCTACACGGCCCCATCAAACTCTCCCGGGGTCAGACACAGACTGAATCACCCTCCACACCGTCCCATCACACACTCCCGGGGTCAGACACAGAGTGATTATTGATCTACATGGTCCCATCAAACACTCCCGGGTTCAGCCACAGAGCGATTATTCCTCTACACCGCCCATCACACTCTCCCGGGGTCAGACACAGAGTGAATCTGCCTCCACACCGTCCCATCACACACTCCCGTGGTCAGACACAGTGTGATTATTCCTCCACACAGTCCCATCACACACTCCCAGGGTCAGACCAGACACAGAGGGATTATTCCTCTACACGGTCCCATCAAACAATCCCGGGGTCAGACACAGAGTGATTATTGATCTACACGGTCCAATCAAACACTCCCGGGGTCAGACACAGAGTGAATCTCCCTCCACACCGTCCCATCACACACTTCCGTGGTCAGACACAGAGTGATTATTCCTCTACACGGCCCCATCAAACTCTCCCGGGGTCAGACACAGACTGAATCTCCCTCCACACCGTCCCATCATACAATCCCGGGGTCAGACACAGAGTGATTATTCCTCTACACGGTCCCATCAAACACTCCCGGGGTCAGACACAGAGTGAATCTCCCTCCACACCGTCCCATCACACACTCCCGTGGTCAGACACAGAGTGATTTTTCCTCTACACGGTCCAGTCAAACACTCCCGGGGTCAGACACAGAGTGAATCTCCCTCCACACCGTCCCATCACACACTCCCGTGGTCAGACACAGTGTGATTATTCCTCCACACAGTCCCATCACACACTCCCAGGGTCACACACAGAGGGATTATTCCTCTACACGGACCCATCAAACACTCCCGGGGTCAGACACAGAGTGTATCTCAATCCTCAGCGTCCAATCACTCACACCCGGGGTCAGACACAGAGAGATTATTCCTCTACACGGTACCATCAAACACTCCCGGGGTCAGACACAGAGAGATTATTCCTCTACACGGTCCCATCAAACACTCCCGGGGTCAGTTATAGACTGAATCACCCTCCACACCGTCCCATCACACACTCCCGGGGTCAGACACAGAGTGATTATTGATCTACATGGTCCCATCAAACACTCCCGGGTTCAGCCACAGAGCGATTATTCCTCTACACCGCCCATCACACTCTCCCGGGGTCAGACACAGAGTGAATCTCCCTCCACACGGTCCCATCACACACTCCCGTGGTCAGACACAGTGTGATTATTCCTCTACACGGTACCATCAAACACTCCCGGGGTCAGACACAGAGAGATTATTCCTCTACACGGACCCATCAAACACTCCCGGGGTCAGACACAGAGTGTATCTCAATCCTCAGCGTCCAATCACTCACACCCGGGGTCAGACACAGAGAGATTATTCCTCTACACGGTACCATCAAACACTCCCGGGGTCAGACACAGAGAGATTATTCCTCTACACGGTCCCATCAAACACTCCCGGGGTCAGTTATAGACTGAATCACCCTCCACACCGTCCCATCACACACTCCCGGGGTCAGACACAGAGTGATTATTGATCTACATGGTCCCATCAAACACTCCCGGGTTCAGCCACAGAGCGATTATTCCTCTACACCGCCCATCACACTCTCCCGGGGTCAGACACAGAGTGAATCTGCCTCCACACGGTCCCATCACACACTCCCGTGGTCAGACACAGAGTGATTTTTCCTCTACACGGTCCAGTCAAACACTCCCGGGGTCAGACACAGAGTGAATCTCCCTCCACACCGTCCCATCACACACTCCCGTGGTCAGACACAGTGTGATTATTCCTCTACATGGTTCCATCAAACACTCCCGGGGTCAGACACAGGGTGAATCTCCCTCCACACAGTCCCATCACACACTCCCTGGGTCAGACACACAGGGATTATTCCTCTACATTGTTCCATCAAACACTCCCGGGGTCAGACACAGTGTGAATCTCCCTCCACACAGTCCCATCACACACTCCCAGGGTCAGACACAGAGGGATTATTCCTCTACACGGTCCCATCAAACACTCCCGGGGTAAGACACAGAGTGAATCTCCCTCCACACCGTCCCATCACACACTCCCGGGGTCAGACACAGAGAGATTATTCCTCTACACGGTATAGTCAAACACTCCCGGGTCAGAAACAGAGTGATTATTCCTCTACAAGGTCTCATCAAACTCTTCCGTGGTCAGACAATGAGTGATTATTCCTCTACACGGTACCATCACACTCTCCCGGTGTCAGACACAGGGTGAATCTCCTTCAACACTGTCCCATCACACTCTGCCGGTTCAGACACAGAGTGAATCTCCCTCCACGCCGTCCCAGCAAACATTCCCGGGGTCAGAAAAAGTGTGATTATTCCTCTACACGGTATAGTCAAACTCTCCCGGGGTCAGACACAGAGTGATTATTCCTCTACAGAGTCCCATCAAACGATCCCGGTGGTCAGACACAGAGTTATTATTCCTCTACACGGTACCATCAAACACTCCCAGGGTCAGACACGGAGTGAATCTCCCTCCACACCGTCCCATCACACACTTCCGTGGTCAGACACAGAGTGATTATTCCTCTACACGGCCCCATCAAACTCTCCCGGGGTCAGACACAGACTGAATCTCCCTCCACACCGTCCCATCATACAATCCCGGGGTCAGACACAGAGTGATTATTCCTCTACACGGTCCCATCAAACACTCCCGGGGTCAGACACAGAGTGAATCTCCCTCCACACCGTCCCATCACACACTCCCGTGGTCAGACACAGAGTGATTTTTCCTCTACACGGTCCAATCAAACACTCCCGGGGTCAGACACAGAGTGAATCTCCCTCCACACCGTCCCATCACACACTCCCGTGGTCAGACACAGTGTGATTATTCCTCCACACAGTCCCATCACACACTCCCAGGGTCACACACAGAGGGATTATTCCTCAACACGGTCCCATCAAACAATCCCGGGGTCAGACACTGAGTGATTATTGATCTACACGGTCCAATCAAACACTCCCGGGGTCAGACACAGAGCGATTATTCCTCTACACCGCCCATCACACTCTCCCGGGGTCAGACACAGAGTGAATCTCCCTCCACACGGTCCCATCACACACTCCCGTGGTCAGACACAGTGTGATTATTCCTCTACACAGTACCATCAAACACTCCCGGGGTCAGACACAGAGAGATTATTCCTCTACACGGTATAGTCAAACACTCCCGGGGTCAGACACAGAGAGATTATTACTCTACACGGTCCCATCAAACACTCCCGGGGTCAGACACAGAGTGAATCTCCCTCCACACCGTCCCATCACACACTCCCGGGGTCAGACACAGAGAGATTATTCCTCTACAAGGTCTCACCAAACTCTTCCGTGGTCAGACACAGTGTGATTATTCCTCTACACGGTACCATCACACTCTCCCGGTGTCAGACACAGGGTGAATCTCCTTCAACACTGTCCCATCACACTCTGCCGGTTCAGACACAGAGTGAATCTCCCTCCACGCCGTCCCAGCAAACATTCCCGGGGTCAGAAAAAGTGTGATTATTCGTCTACGCGGCCCCATCAAACTCTCCCGGGGTCAGACACAGAGTGATTATTCCTCTACAGAGTCCCATCAAACGATCCCGGTGGTCAGACACAGAGTGATTATTCCTCTACACGGTACCATCAAACACTCCCAGGGTCAGACACAGAGTGAATCTCCCACAACACCGTCCCATCACACACTTCCGTGGTCAGACACAGAGTGATTATTCCTCTACACGGCCCCATCAAACTCTCCCGGGGTCAGACACAGACTGAATCTCCCTCCACACCGTCCCATCATACAATCCCGGGGTCAGACACAGAGTGATTATTCCTCTACACGGTCCCATCAAACACTCCCGGGGTCAGACACAGAGTGAATCTCCCTCCACACCGTCCCATCACACACTCCCGTGGTCAGACACAGAGTGATTTTTCCTCTACACGGTCCAATCAAACACTCCCGGGGTCAGACACAGAGTGAATCTCCCTCCACACCGTCCCATCACACACTCCCGTGGTCAGACACAGTGTGATTATTCCTCCACACAGTCCCATCACACACTCCCAGGGTCACACACAGAGGGATTATTCCTCAACACGGTCCCATCAAACAATCCCGTGGTCAGACACAGAGTGATTATTGATCTACACGGTCCAATCAAACACTCCCGGGGTCAGACACAAAGCGATTATTCCTCTACACCGCCCATCACACTCTCCCGGGGTCAGACACAGAGTGAATCTCCCTCCACACGGTCCCATCACACACTCCCGTGGTCAGACACAGTGTGATTATTCCTCTACACGGTACCATCAAACACTCCCGGGGTCAGACACAGAGAGATTATTCCTCTACACGGACCCATCAAACACTCCCGGGGTCAGACACAGAGTGAATCTCAATCCTCAGCGTCCAATCACTCACACCCGGGGTCAGACACAGAGAGATTATTCCTCTACACGGTACCATCAAACACTCCCGGGGTCAGACACAGAGAGATTATTCCTCTACACGGTCCCATCAAACACTCCCGGGGTCAGTTATAGACTGAATCACCCTCCACCCCGTCCCATCACACACTCCCGGGGTCAGACACAGAGTGATTATTGATCTACATGGTCCCATCAAACACTCCCGGGTTCAGCCACAGAGCGATTATTCCTCTACACCGCCCATCACTCTCTCCCGGGGTCAGACACAGAGTGAATCTGCCTCCACACGGTCCCATCACACACTCCCGTGGTCAGACACAGAGTGATTTTTCCTCTACACGGTCCAATCAAACACTCCCGGGGTCAGACACAGAGTGAATCTCCCTCCACACCGTCCCATCACACACTCCCGTGGTCAGACACAGTGTGATTATTCCTCCACACAGTCCCATCACACACTCCCAGGGTCACACACAGAGGGATTATTCCTCAACACGGTCCCATCAAACAATCCCGGGGTCAGACACAGAGTGATTATTGATCTACACGGTCCAATCAAACACTCCCGGGGTCAGACACAAAGCGATTATTCCTCTACACCGCCCATCACACTCTCCCGGGGTCAGACACAGAGTGAATCACCCTCCACACGGTCCCATCACACACTCCCGTGGTCAGACACAGTGTGATTATTCCTCTACACGGTACCATCAAACACTCCCGGGGTCAGACACAGAGAGATTATTCCTCTACACGGACCCATCAAACACTCCCGGGGTCAGACACAGAGTGAATCTCAATCCTCAGCGTCCAATCACTCACACCCGGGGTCAGACACAGAGAGATTATTCCTCTACACGGTACCATCAAACACTCCCGGGGTCAGACACAGAGAGATTATTCCTCTACACGGTCCCATCAAACACTCCCGGGGTCAGTTATAGACTGAATCACCCTCCACACCGTCCCATCACACACTCCCGGGGTCAGACACAGAGTGATTATTGATCTACATGGTCCCATCAAACACTCCCGGGTTCAGCCACAGAGCGATTATTCCTCTACACCGCCCATCACTCTCTCCCGGGGTCAGACACAGAGTGAATCTGCCTCCACACGGTCCCATCACACACTCCCGTGGTCAGACACAGAGTGATTTTTCCTCTACACGGTCCAGTCAAACACTCCCGGGGTCAGACACAGAGTGAATCTCCCTCCACACCGTCCCATCACACACTCCCGTGGTCAGACACAGTGTGATTATTCCTCTACACGGTCCCATCAATCACTCACGGGGTCAGACACAGACTGAATCTCCCTCCACACCGTCCCATCACACACTCCCGTGGTCAAACACAGAGTGATTATTCCTCTACATGGTTCCATCAAACACTCCCGGGGTCAGACACAGGGTGAATCAACCTCCACACCGTCCCATCACACACTCCCAGGGTCAGACACACAGGGATTATTCCTCTACATTGTTCCATCAAACACTCCCGTGGTCAGACACAGTGTGAATCTCCCTCCACACAGTCCCATCACACACTCCCAGGGTCAGACACAGAGGGATTATTCCTCTACACGGTCCCATCAAACACTCCCGGGGTAAGACACAGAGTGAATCTCCCTCCACACCGTCCCATCACACACTCCCGGGGTCAGACACAGAGAGATTATTCCTCTACACGGTATAGTCAAACTCTCCCGGGGTCAGACACAGAGAGATTATTACTCTACACGGTCCCATCAAACACTCCCGGGGTCAGACACAGAGTGAATCTCCCTCCACAGCGTCCCATCACACACTCCCGGGGTCAGACACAGAGAGATTATTCCTCTACAAGGTCTCATCAAACTCTTCCGTGGTCAGACACAGTGTGATTATTCCTCTACACCGCCCATCACACTCTCCCGGGGTCAGACACAGAGTGAATCTCCCTCCACACGGTCCCATCACACACTCCCGTGGTCAGACACAGAGTGATTTTTCCTCTACACGGTCCAGTCAAACACTCCCGGGGTCAGACACATAGTGAATCTCCCTCCACACCGTCCCATCACACACTCCCGTGGTCAGACACAGTGTGATTATTCCTCCACACAGTCCCATCACACACTCCCAGGGTCAGACACAGAGAGATTATTACTCTACACGGTCCCATCAAACACTCCCGGGGTCAGACACAGAGAGATTATTCCTCTACAAGGTCTCATCAAACACTTCCGTGGTCAGACACAGAGTGAGTATTCCTCTACACGGTACCATCACACTCTCCCGGTGTCAGACAAAGGGTGAATCTCCTTCAACACTGTCCCATCACACTCTGCCGGGGTCAGACACAGAGTGAATCTCCCTCCACGCCGTCCCATCACACACTCCCGGGGTCAGACACACAGGGATTATTCCTCTACATTGTTCCATCAAACACTCCCGTGGTCAGACACAGTGTGAATCTCCCTCCACACAGTCCCATCACACACTCCCAGGGTCAGACACAGAGGGATTATTCCTCTACACGGTCCCATCAAACACTCCCGGGGTCAGACACAGAGAGATTATTCCTCTACACGGTATAGTCAAACACTCCCGGGGTCAGACACAGAGAGATTATTACTCTACACGGTCCCATCAAACACTCCCGGGGTCAGACACAGAGTGAATCTCCCTCCACACCGTCCCATCACACACTCCCGGGGTCAGACACAGAGAGATTATTCCTCTACAAGGTCTCATCAAACTCTTCCGTGGTCAGACACAGTGTGATTATTCCTCTACACCGCCCATCACACTCTCCCGGGGTCAGACACAGAGTGAATCTCCCTCCACACGGTCCCATCACACACTCCCGTGGTCAGACACAGAGTGATTTTTCCTCTACACGGTCCAGTCAAACACTCCCGGGGTCAGACACATAGTGAATCTCCCTCCACACCGTCCCATCACACACTCCCGTGGTCAGACACAGTGTGATTATTCCTCCACACAGTCCCATCACACACTCCCAGGGTCAGACACAGAGAGATTATTACTCTACACGGTCCCATCAAACACTCCCGGGGTCAGACACAGAGTGAATCTCCCTCCACACCGTCCCATCACACACTCCCGGGGTCAGACACAGAGAGATTATTCCTCTACAAGGTCTCATCAAACTCTTCCGTGGTCAGACACAGAGTGAGTATTCCTCTACACGGTACCATCACACTCTCCCGGTGTCAGACAAAGGGTGAATCTCCTTCAGCACTGTCCCATCACACTCTGCCGGGGTCAGACACAGAGTGAATCTCCCTCCACGCCGTCCCATCACACACTCCCGGGGTCAGACACAGAGTGATTATTCCTCTACACGGTCCCAGCAAACATTCCCGGGGTCAGATAAAGTTTGATTATTCCTCTACGCGGCCCCATTAAACTCTCCCGGGGTCCGATACAGAGTGATTATTCCTCTACACAGTCCCATCAAACGATCCCGGTGGTCAGACACAGAGTGATTATTCCTCTACACGGTACCATCAAACACTCCCAGGGTCAGAACAGAGTGATTATTCCTCTACACGGTTCCATCACACACTCCCGAGGTCAGACACAGAGTGATTATTGATCTACACGGTCCAATCAAACACTCCCGGGGTCAGACACAGAGCGATTATTCCTCTACACCGCCCATCACACTCTCCCGGGGTCAGACACAGAGTGAATCTCCCTCCACACGGTCCCATCACACACTCCCGTGGTCAGACACAGAGTGATTTTTCCTCTACACGGTCCAGTCAAACACTCCCGGGGTCAGACACAGAGTGAATCTCAATCCTCAGCGTCCAATCACACACACCCGGGGTCAGACACAGAGAGATTATTCCTCTACACGGTACCATCAAACACTCCCGGGGTCAGACACAGAGAGATTATTCCTCTACACGGTCCCATCAAACACTCCCGGTGTCAGACACAGAGTCAATATCCCTGTACAAGGTCACATCAAACACTTCCGTGGTCAGACACAGAGTGATTATTCCTCTACACGGCCCCAGCAAACTCTCCCGGGGTCAGACACAGACGGAATCTCCCTCCACACCGTCCCATCATACAATCCCGGGGTCAGACACAGAGTGATTATTCCTCTACACGGTCCAATCAAACACTCCCGTGGTCAGCCGCAGAGTGATTATCCCTCTGCACCGCCCATCACACTCTCCCGGGGTCAGACACAGAGTGAATCTCCCTCACACCGTCCCATCACACACTCCCGGGGTAAGACACAGAATGATTATTCCTCTACAAGGTCCCATCAAACACTACCGGGGACAGACACAGAGTGAATCTCAATTCACACCGTCCCATCACACCCTCCCAGTGTCAGACACAGAGAGTTTATTCCTCTACACGGTACAATCAAACACTCCCGGGGTCAGACACAGAGAGATTATTCCTCTACACGGACCCATCAAACACTCCCGGGGTCAGACACAGAGTGAATCTCAATCCTCAGCGTCCAATCACACACACCCGGGGTCAGACACAGAGAGATTATTCCTCTACACGGTACCATCAAACACTCCCGCGGTCAGACACAGAGTGATTATTCCTCTACACGGTACCATCAAACACTCCCAGGGTCAGACACAGAGTTATTATTCCTGTACGCGGTCCCATCAAAAACTCCCGGGGTCAGACGCAGAGTGAATCTCCCTCACACCGTCCCATCACACACACCCGGGGTCAGACACAGAGAGATTATTCCTCTACACGGACCCATCAAACACTCCCGGGGAGAGACACAGAGTGAATCTCAATCCTCAGCGTCCAATCACACACACCCGGGGTCAGACACAGAGAGATTATTCCTCTACACGGTACCATCAAACACTCCCGGGGTCAGACACAGAGAGATTATTCCTCTACACGGTCCCATCAAACTCTCCCGGGGTCAGACACAGACTGAATCTCCCTCCACACCGTCCCATCATACAATCCCGGGGTCAGACACAGAGTGATTATTCCTCTACACGGTCCCATCAAACACTCCCGGGGTCAGACACAGAGTGAATCTCCCTCCACACCGTCCCATCACACACTCCCGTGGTCAGACACAGTGTGATTATTCCTCTGCACGGTCCCATCAAACAATCCCGGGGTCAGACATAGACTGAATCTCCCTCCACACCGTTCCATCACACACTCCCGTGGTCAGACACAGAGTGATTATTCCTCTACACGGACCCATCAAACACTCCCGGGGTCAGGCACAGAGTGAATCTCAATCCTCAGCGTCCAATCACACACACCCGGGGTCAGACACAGAGAGATTATTCCTCTACACGGTACCATCAAACACTCCCGGGGTCAGACACAGAGAGATTATTCCTCTACACGGTCCCATCATACACTCCCGGTGTCAGACACAGAGTCATTATCCCTCTACAAGGTCACATCAAACACTTCCGTGGTCAGACACAGAGTGATTATTCCTCTACACGGCCCCAGCAAACTCTCCCGGTGTCAGACACAGACGGAATCTCCCTCCACACCGTCCCATCATACAATCCCGGGGACAGACACAGAGAGATTATTCCTCTACACGGTCCAATCAAACACTCCCTTGGTCAGCCGCAGAGTGATTATCCCTCTACACCGCCCATCACACTCTCCCGGGGTCAGACACAGAGTGAATCTCCCTCACACCGTC
>NW_026779566.1:0-91101 GCF_030144855.1 Hypanus sabinus
GTGGTCTTGGAATTTGCTCACCTCTGTGGCAGTTTTAATTAAATCGTCATGAGCTAGACATGTCTGTACCAGTGGGAAGTCGTTGAAGCTGAGAGTCGATAGGTTGTGCGATGGTATGCGATTGTGAGTTTTTTATTCATAGATCCGTGGATGACTGGAATGCGCAGTCTGTTATGGTGGTAGGGGCAAATGCATCGGAAGTTTCAAGGAGACGTTTGGATAAGTACGTGAACATAAGGACGATTGAACATATGGACGTTTTGTAGGGTGGGGGTATTACTATTTGATTTCCCTTTTAGCTGGCTCCACAGAATCTTGAACTGTTCCGGTGTTGCACTATCGTATGTTTTATGTTATACCTGACTAGTAACAGTTGCTTTTACATGTAAAGGAAACGTAATTTCCAAGAAATATTTGCTGTTCTACAACCACAGTGATGAGTATCGGCTTGCCTGGCAATATAATAGGGAACTTCAGTGAGAGAAATGAGCTGAATATTGTTATGTCTTAGATTTAAATGCAGCAGATCATTCATTGGAGATTTGGATGTCATCTCCTCATCTCCATAGGTTTATCCTATGCACACAATGATCCCCCAGTCATTTATCTAAGGACGAGCCAGATAATGAGTCTGGTGGCTTCCGGGCCGCCTTTGGCAGTCCCATGTGTCAACTGAATTCTCAATGATTCAGCCTGATACAGCTAAAAGGCACAGTAGCTTCAACGTCAGTACAGACAACAAAGATGTATTAATGCTTTTAAAAGAACTATTACTGTATAAAACTGGTTGAAACAGTGCTGATTCCTCGGCGGATTCCAATTGGGAAACGTGGATGCAAGTCAAGGATACAAAGGCTTTTAAGGGATGTGGTTTTGAACTCTCAATATCGACTATCTTGCTGGTAAACATGTAGTCTCTGCTGAATAAAATCGATGATCTCAGAGCTGGGGTGCTGAATCAGGAACGCGTGTATCTTTATTTCACCGAATCCTCAAATCTATCTGTCCTCGATGCAGATATACGGATCGACGGGTTTACTATAAACAGTCAGGATAGATCTATAGAGTGTTTCAAAAGCAGACATGAAGGAGTATACCCCCTGATCTATTCTGCTGGGAGCACAGGAATATCAGTGCTGTCCCAATTCTGCTACCCAGACCTGGAATATCTCACATTTAAGTGCTGTGCATTTTTATCTACAATGGGAGATTTTCGGGATCATTTTGGTAGCGGTACACATTCCAACTCAGATCAATAATAATCAGGCTTTAGATTATCCGAACAAGCGAATCAACATGCACAAAACCGCGCACCCTAACGCCTTAACGGTCTTTTGAAGGTATTTTAACCAAGCCAATCTGAAAAAAAAAATCACTACGCAATTATGATAAACAGATCGCCTGTAATGTCAGAGAAAACAACACACTGGACCACTGTTACACCACTGTCTGACGTGCTATTCAATGCTCTCACTTCGGAATGTCTGATGATCTGGCTGTATTTCTGCTCACTGGGTATATGCAGATCCTGAAGCCTGAAGCACCAGCAGTGAGGACTAAGTAGGTAAGGACAAAGGAAATCCAAGAGCTCTTACAGGACTGCTTCGAATCAGTGGACTGACTGTATTCCAGGAATCATATTCGAATTTGAATGAGTATGCTGCTGTTGTTACCGACTTCGTTAATAACTGTGCTGATGACTGTGTGCCTGCAAAGATTTACTGTACATTTCCAAACGAAAAGCGGTGGCTGAACCAGCAGGTGAGTCGTCCGATTAATGATAGATCTCTGGCATTCAAGTCTGGCCACCTAGTTCGGTACCGGAAATCAAAGTGTGATTTGCAGAGGACTATTTCAACGGCGAAAAGACAATTTTGAATGAGTTCGGAGGAGACATGCGACCTACGACAAGTCTGGCATGGTTTGCAAGATTTTATTCCTACAAAAACTAAGCCCAATAACATTAATAACACAGAGGCTTCACTGCCAGATGAACTCTATGCCTTCAATATCCGCTTGAGAGGCACAAAATAACTACAGCTGTGAAGAACCCTGCTGCAACTAATGACCTGGTGATCTTTGTCTCAGAGGCAGATGCGAGGCTCTCTTTAAAGGGAGTGAATCCTCGCAAGGGTGAAGGTCACGATAGAGTCCCTCGTAAGGCTCTGTAAACCTGTGCCGACAAACTGGCGGGAGTATTCAAGGACATTTTCAAACTCTCATTGCCACAGTCAAAAGTTCCTACCCTCTTCAAAAAGGCAAAAATTTTAACAATGTCTAAGAAGAATAATGTGAGCTGTACTGATGGCTATCGTCCGGTAGCACTCACATTTACAGTGATGAAATGCTTTGAGATGTTGCCCATGAATGAACTGAACATCTATTTCAGCAAATATGAGGACCCTGCCTATCGCCGCAAAAAGGTAAGGCAGATGCAATCAGAATCACTCTTCACTCGGCCTCAGAGCACCTGTGCAATGCAATGCAAACACCCTCGTCGGGATGCTGTTCATTGACCATAGCTCAGCATTTAATACCATCATTTGCACAGTCCTGATTGAGAATTTACAAACCCTGGGCCTCTGTACATACTTCCACAATTAGATTCTCGACATCCTAACCCGAAGACCGCAATCTGTACGGATTGGTGATAACATGTCCTCTTCGCTTACGGTAAACACTGGTACACCTCACTGCTCATTCTCCATTGATCCATCTGCTCCACTCACCGTAGCCATGACAGTGTGAATAGGCGTAGCTCAAATACCATCTATGAATTTGCTGATAAGTCTCTCTCTATCCACTCTCTCTCCCTCCCTCTCTCTTTCTCTCTCACTCTTTCTCTCGCTTTCGCTCGCTCACTCATGCACCGTCGCCAGCGTTTATCAGATTTCTAACTTTCACTTATATTTGCCTCAAACTGTTGACTAGAACTTTGTTAAGTAAATCACATTGCTCTGCCAGATCCAAAGTAGTCGCGACATTTGAATCTTCATAAATGAGTTTTATAATGTTATGCATCTGTTTCTCAGATTAGAAGTAATCGGAAATCAGCATGTTGATGTCCTGGCATTAGTTTAGGACAAAATATGAAAACATTAAACAAATGTATGTAAATTACATTGCACATAAAATGTTATATTTATTTAATTTCTTTGAAACTTACATTGAAAAAATCAAAATAAATTTGCGGCTGGCAACAGCTACAGGAAAATAAAGGACAATAAAGCCGTAAAACCATACTTCAGAACAGCCTGGGATAATTTTAATAAAATATACGAGATCAAGAGTAAAATAAGGCTCAAGAGTAAAATACTGCTCTTTATTTATTACCAGATTTATTTCTATTCAGCTGAATAAACATGATGTCATGCAAGTTATGTGTCAAGTGAGAAAATAAATGCCTCAAGAGAAGTCAGTCTTTCTGCCATTGTTATTTCTCCGTGAGAGGCCAATAACCTGACGATCGACATCTTCATCTTTCTGGAGAGATGAATGGACAGGCTACTCGGAAGGTTTCCATTCTTCAAGACTCGCTTTAGAAGAGGGGATCGTGGACTTTACACTAATTTACCTGTGAAATAAAACAAAGTTCACACTTTAAGTTGGTTAAATTAAGACTGCAATATTAAATACAAAATTGTGTGCAGATATTATTGTCTTTTTAATTTCAGTGATGAAATTCAAAGGCATAGGGAAATTTCACTGAAATTCTTGGTCTCCTCAACCTGAACAGACAGTAATACGACATGATTGGATATCAACTTAACACAGAGAAAATTATATTTCAGCAAAACCATATCTCTGACAGTTTTCCCCTGATTTGATTATTTCGATTCAAAATTAAAATATATTTTACACAATACTTTTTACTGTGAAAGAAAGACCTTCAGCAATTGAGCCACTCACTGAACCCCAATCTCAACTGAGTTATTAAGATTATAAATTACAGCGGACAGGACACAAAGAGTGAAAAAAAACAAATAAATTTAGTTCTTACCGGTGAAGGTGTCCAATGATCCGTCGATGCGTCTAGGTACAAAAATGGTTGGAAGTTTGAATGCTCAGCGGTGAGATTTATAACTACTGTGAACTACATACCCAACGTATGTATTTTTAAGAAACCAAATATACTCATCACGTTTAATGCGTCAAGAGCATAAGGATATCAATGTTTTGTTACCCAGAAATTTGATTCCTACGAATAGGAAGATGAACTTACTTTCATCGGCAACTCTGAGCATCCGAAAATCGTCCGCACCGTCGGCTAACAGGATCATACCATCAGGAGAATCAATAGTTCTATTTTCTTCGCCGTTATATTCGGTGTTAACCAGATCTAGGGGGAATAATGAGTCAAATCGACATTCCTGTAAACAATGTGGTATACCGCTACATGTTGGATGAGAGATATTCTTTATGCATCACCTGGGATAGGCATTTTGGTGAAGGACAGATCTTTATCCGTACCCTGGCTTTTTACAAGTTACCAAAAGTTAACAAAACTCCGCTCTATTTATCTTTCAACACGAAACGAACAAAGAAATAACATTTAATTAGCTTGGCTGCAGGTGAGCTTTTGGCACACGCATCAAATAACAAAAATCCCTCTGAAAAGTTTCAGATCTCTTACCAGGTCACGTCATAAGTAAAGGAAACAGAAACAACAGAAAGAAACGTATACCAACCTTGAAAACTAGAGTTTTCTTCAATACATTCTGGTTTAATTTCGGTGTTGTTAAAAGCGTTACTGGTGTAATATGCGATTTGATTGATGGAATCAATGGAACCAAATTCTAAAAGTCAACGAAAAGAGACAGCTGATTAGTTGATGGAGAGATTTATTTAATCTAACAGACTGAATTTATAAATCCTTCATCATCTCAGTAAGAATATTGTGGGCACCTCGTGAGGAACTAGCATAGTAGCAGTCAGAACATTGAGAATCAAGGCTGGTGTAACTGATGCAGAATAGGTGTGCTCGGGGTAAGGACAGCAGAAAAATCATGTCTGGAGCACGACGAGGAACTACAAAGAACAATGACACAAACTCATGGAGTGTACTGAATATAAAAAAACGGGTGACGGCGCTACTGCTGGCAACATCAAATCCCCACCTCAGCTCAGTTGGGGTCTGTTTTCCTTCCAGCATTCCAGTACACTGCAATTTCAAGATTCTTCAGCAGAGAACAAAGAACATTGTAGACGCTTTATCCCACGATGGACTCTTAACCTACTCTAAGAACAATCCCTCCAACATAACTCTCCTTTGCATTTCCCCCCATGTTTTCATGAGTCACCTAAACGTGCCAAGTGTATCTGCTACGACAACTACCCCTAGCAGAACTTCCACGAACCGACAATCCTCTGGCATAAAAAGATAGCTTTGACATCCATCTCCTCTTTCAATAGACAATAGACAATAGACAATAGGTACAGAAGTAGACCATTCGGCCCCTCGAGTCTGCACCGCCATTCTGAGATCATGGCTGATCATTCACTATCAATACCCAGTCCCTGCCTTGTCCCCATATCCCTTGATTCCCCTATCCATCAGATATCTATCTAGCTCCTTCTTGAAAGCATCCAGAGAATTGGCCCCCACCGTCTTCCGAGGCAGTGCATTCCACAGCTCCACAACTATCTGGGAGAAGAAGTTTTTCCTCAACTCTGTTTTAAATAACTGACCTCTTATTCTCAATCCATGCCCTCTGGTACTGGACTCTCCCAACATCTGGAACATATTTCCTGCCTCAATCCTATCAAATCCTTTAATTATCTTAAACGTTTCAATCAGATCCCCTCTCAATCTCCTCAATTCCAGTGTGTACAAGCCCAATCTCTCCAATCTCTCCAATCTCTCTGCGTAAGACAGCCCTGCCATCCCAGGAATCAACCTAGTGAATCTACGCTGCACTTCTTCAATTGCCAGAATGTCCTTCCTTAAACCAGGAGACCAAAACTGTACACAATATTCCAGGTGTGTTCTCACTAGGGCCCTGTACAAATGCAAAAGGACATCTTGCCTTGATCTTCCTCCAAACACTAACAATTATGCACAAGAGAATGTCTGCAAATCTTCGAAATCCAAAGCAACACACTCAAACCGCAGGAGGAACTCAGCAGGTCGGGCATAATTTAAGTTTCAGTTGAAGATTCGAGACTCAGAAGAAAGGGCAATTTGGCAGAACTGTATTGTGAAGGGGTGGGGAGGAGTCTAGCTCGGGATGATATACGAAGCCAGGTTAGTGCGAATGGACAAATGCTGGAGAAAAAGAGTATCTGATAGGAAATGTGTGGACCACAGGTGAAGGGGTAAGTACGAAGTGTGAGGAACCAGTGGCAGATGAAAAGAGGTAAAATGTCAGAGAGGGGTATAGAGCAAGTGGGGGAGGTCGGAACCGGTAGTCATATCCGGACGAAGCAGGTTCTATCTGATTGGGAAGTCTCTGTACTGATTCAAGGAAACTCGCCTGTCTATATATGACGAACTAGTCCATAGAACCATAGAACCATAGAACACAACAGCACAGTAAAGGCTCGTCAGCCCTCCATGTTGTGCTGACCAATATAATCCTTTAAAAACTTTATAATACCACGCTACTCCATAACCCTCCATTTTTCTTTCATCCATGTGCCTATTCAAGAGGCCCTTAAACATCCCTAATGTTTTAGCCTCCACCATAATCCCGGCAAGTCATTCCAGGCACTCACCACCTTCTGTGTCAAATAAAAACTTACCCCTGATGTCTCCCCTAAACTTCCCTCCTTTAATTTTGTACGTATGCCCTCTGGTGTTTGCTATTGGTAACCTGAGAAACAGGTACTGACTATCCACCCTATCTATGCCTCTCATAATCATGTAGACCTCTATTAGGTCCCCTCTCATTCTTCTACGCTAGAAAGAGCAAAACCCCAGCTCTGCTAACCTTGCTTCATATGACTTTTTCTCCAATCCAGGCACGATCCTGGTAAATCTCCTCTCCACCCTCCCCACAGCTTACACATCCTTCCCACAAGGAAGTGAACAGAATTGAACACAATACCCTAAGTGCGGTCTCACCAGAGATTTTTGCAGATGCAACATGACCTATCTACTCTTGAACTGAGTCCACCTGTTAATGAAGCACAGCATTCCATAGGCCTTCTTAACTACGCTATCAAACTCTGCAACGACCTTGAGGGATGTATGGATTTGAACACAACGATCCCTTACTTCATCCACACTCTTAAGTAATTGACCATTAATCCTGTACTCATTCTTCTGTTCTGTCCTTCCAAAATGCATCACCTCACACTTCTCCGGATTGAACTCCATCTGCCATCTTTCTGCCCAACTCTGCAGCCTGTCTATATCCTCTTGTAACCTTCGACCACCTATAGCTCCATCCACAACTCCTCCAATCTTCGTGTCATCCACAAACTTACACTCACATCCTTCCATTTCTACATCACAATTCTACATCTTATAAAAATCACAAATAGCAGGGGTCCGAGGACAGATCCCTACGGCACTCCACTAGTCATCCAACTCTAGGCAGAATACGTTCCTTCCACAACGACCCTCTGCTTTCTTTCTTTAAGCCCATTATTTATCCAAACAACCAAAGTTCTACATATACCATACCTCATGACTTTCTGGATCAGTCTCTCATGAGGGACTATGTCAAATGCTTTGCTAAAGTCCATGTAGACAATATCCACTATCCTACCTTCATCAAATTATTTTGTTACTTGTTCCGATGATTTCGGTTACTCTGTGATTAAAAAAATGCCCCCTTTTCGTCCTTTTCTTATTCGATAGTCTTACTTACTTAGCCTCAGCAGACGAGCTCAGCAGTTTTCCCTAGCTGAACACTGCTAAGACATTTTCCCATATAAATAATGTCACCAATCCACCTATAATCACTGTTGTGATATCACGTCTCTTGCAATAAAACATTGGGAAATTGCGCTGCCTCTCCTGTCACTTCTGCAACCAGGTTTCAATCACGATAATAATGTCATACCCTCTTGGTTCTAATACATGTCCGAAGCTCAAAAGCGTTTCCTACCATAATTTGTTCATTTAAGTATACACAACTATTATACATGCTCAGTCTCTCGACTTCTGATTTTGTAGGTTCGTTTCAGCCTGCAATTTAATTTATTCACCACCAGGTCAACACCGTGCAGCAGTATCAAACAGTTCCTTCCGTATAATCTTCATATTTATTGTCTTACTGGCAGGTGTCACGGCGAACAATCCTAAGATCACAACTGTCAGGACGCTGGAGCAGCGAACCAATCGCAGACCCAGAACTGTGCACACAGTGATATTAATTGAGCGACAAGTCCCGAGGTGAAACAAAGTCAGCGCCAAAGTTCAGGCAGAGATCGAAACATCCAGAGAAATCCAAAAACCAGAATCGGGAAACAGGAAGAGTCGATATTCAAGATGCACAGAGAACGGATACTAATGCTGGAAGGCTCCGAGAAAAAAAAAACACTGGCACAATCTTGCAGCAAATATGTGAACACACAGAACTAAAATACACTGAGCAATCAAGCGAGAGGCAGGTGGTACGTAGAGAACTATCAGAGAGAATTGTCAGCAAAAGAGTTACTAATGAGAAACATGAGAGAAGCGGAGTCCTCCGTAATACAGGTGCCAGAATAGAGCACCAGCGGAGACAAGAGCACATGGAGCATGAAAACAAACACGAGCTCATTGCAATAATAAAAACAAAATCACAGACGGCGACTCGGAAGATATCACACACAAAAAAAAACAAAGTTGTCCTTGAGGTGCTGACCCACAACCTTGGAATTCCAGTCTTTTAACTAATTTCCTAATTCCGTGAGCTCCGTTTGGAGGAAGTGATCACCCTTCTTAACATTACCGACGTGGACCACAACCTACGGCTCTCCCACTTCCCACTTAATAATTATTCGGAGCTGATCGGAGCTTTCCATGATCCTGTCCTTTGAGAAATGACAATATCTTTCAACTGGACAGAAACATCTGACTGATCACTTAACAAAATGAATCTACTAGCAGTGCAGCACGCATCTTCTTCTCCCTTCCTTTCTAAGCCACAGATCCGCACTAACTGCCAGAGAACTGACCAGTCTACCTTTCCCTTAAATGATCAATCCCGCCGAACGTGTGCAAAGCAGAATAATTGTTGTTCAGGGGAGCAGCCGCGGGGGAACCCTGCAGTGGCTAACCATCACATTTACTGTGTCCTGTGTCCTGCCCCATAATTGTAACGACCTACATGTAAGTCCTGTCGATCAGCCCCTCAGCCTTCCGAACAATCGGGAATTCATCCAGTTTCAGCTCCAGTTCCTTAACACGGTCTGTGGGATACTGCAGCTTGCTGCACTTCTTACAAGTGCAGGATCTGCGGACAATAAAGCTCTCTCTGCCTTGCACCATCCCGGAAGAGGAACATTGCACTAATTTACCCGGCCTCCACACTACTCTAGTTGTGCAAGAAGAAAGAAAGTAAGACGATTTAATTTCTTTTTGAAAACGTAGAGCCTTGTCTTCTCTTCACCATTATCACCCTGAGCCAGAGTCCGAATTTCCCACTCTGATATTGACCCACACATATATTGTTATCAGGTCTTTATTTCTATATTTCTCTAATGTCCTTTCCTTTCAACTTTGAAGTATCTTTTGGTATCTTGAACTGACAGTTCTCGACTTCTACTGTCGTAATGGGTAGATACGGTCTTTAGCACCTGAAAAGTAAATGAAAGAAGCAAGGCATACCTGAACCGTGTGCATCGTTCAAATTCTTGCTGAAGGGTGTATTCTCAATTTCTTCATAAATTGCTTGGTAAAAAATATCAGATGAAGCTCTGCCTGCAAACTCTGCGTCTGTTGAAGTGAGAATTCCGAAATTCATGTGCATTTAAAGTTACAAACTGAAGAATTAATCTCGTTATTAAAATTAAAATGGGAAATCAGTCATATATGACTGCTGATGTACGGGAACTTTGAAAATTCTGTCAGTATCATTCATAAAATCTGTTTGTAACGCGCTGTTAGGATTCACTGCTAATATATTGGCTTCTGTGTTATGTTCACTGCTGAGGTAACCGTTTCTCTGTAACAACAATGCTTGGGTTATGGCTGGATATAACAGGTCTGTGGTATCCATCTTATCCAATCGGACATTGTTGCTCTGTATTGTGATTTATCTTTTTCGAGATCTTTTGTTCGGGAGGGATGAAGAGGGAAGACACGTGTGGAGAGAGCTAGTGGACCACCGGACGGAGTGAGTGGTCCGAATGTGGCAGAATGTCTACTGAGTGAACTCCAACGAGAATCTTTGACTTTTCTTTGAATTGGGGCCTTTTTTTAATTTCATTACTAAACCAAATTCAAATTAAGATTCATAAGGTTCGATGATTCAGTTGCATATGGTATACTGTCTTATGTTTTGCACTGTGAGTTTGTAACCGGGTGCTGCATTACACAGCATCCAGACAATAGTGATTTCCCAGTTTGGCGGGGCCAAAGCCTGTTTCCCCGAGACGAGCACGAGCTAGGCGAGCCTCAGGGTGACATGTAAACATAGACTTATTGCAGTAACACTAAATACAGGGCTTATTTAGATACATAAAACATATGCCAATTGATGTTCCGCACATTTGGTAAACTACATAGAAACTGATGAAACGCTGATTATTATTACTATACAAGAGAGGATACCATCCCTAAAGTATCGGATAATATCGCGACAGTCTGTAGAAAGACAACAATTACTCAACAAAATTTGAAATATTATTCCGAGCAATAATAATTAAATTTAAAGCTTGAATCTTGCCTCTTCTCCGCTTTATCACTATCATTGTGAATAACTCGCCCACGACAACGATTCCAAACGTCACGCAGACAGCAAAGAAGATGGAGGAGAACCTGTTTTCCAATACTTAAACAGAAATTCAGTAGGTAAATTAAAACAGACGCTTTAATTTTAAGGTTTAGACATTCACAAAGAGAAATGCTTATTTTAATTACGAAGTAAGTCTACATAATACGGAATTACTCATAGAATTAGATTTATATAAAGATGTCAAATACGTCGTGTAAAACAACAGAAGTAATAATTATGGGTTTTGACGGTAGAGAAGAAAAAGCTTGCAAAAGGACACGATAGAACGGAACAGAGTAAACATTACAAAGTACGTCATCGGCGTTGAACATGGAAAAGTCAAAAGAAGCAAATGCTACAATGAGAGAATTATGGAGAAGATTCTTAAAAATGGAATCCATTGGTGGATATCTTTGAGGTGGAAGACAACAGTTCTGAAATATATGCCAGGAGTCGAACAGGATAATCTGTTTAAAGTCAGAATAATCTGCTCAAAACATGACGGCAATGAGCAGTTACATTATGGGTAATAGAGCTATTGCCAAGGGTTACAGAATTGGAGCTTAAATTTCTGCTGTGAAAAGAAACAGCATGCACACACGGAGTCCGATGGATGTCATGGAAAAATGAATAAAGAGAAAAGTTATATCAGCAAGAATGGTATTAATCTTGACAATCATGTCCATTGCTCTGAGGTTGCTCCTGGTTTTCCATTATTCATGCATATTCCAACACCGTTCAACCACAAACATCCATGTTCGCAACTCGAGATTCTCAGAAACTGAAGACATCAAAGTATTGGAATTACAGCACTGAATTCACAGTACAAAGCACATTATATGGGCTCGAAGCGTTTCCCCCTTTTCCTCATCTGTTGAAATGTCAGTTGCCCCATTAGTAGGTCATGGGCGGTCGATAACTGCTTGTAAACATGATGTTCTGTTAACTCAATGCAGCGAACAATTTGTGTTGAAGGTACGTCTCAAGCCATTCTATCCTCACGACGCTGCGCGCCATTTGTTTCCCCCATAATAATAAACAGTGGAATGACTCTCAATCAATCCTCCAATTGAAAAATTACCTCTCAAAGTCAGCAACGTCCTTTCTAGACTAAAGGAAATCTCATCCTATCAGAAAAATCGATGTTTAATGTTCGTCAATCTTTAGTATCACTGTGTTTTCCTACATTTTGAACTATTTGATGTCAAATAGTTAGGAATATCCCTGAGATCAACAAGTCTTGCAATCAAGTTGAATGACTTGAATGATCACAATCAGCCTCCATAATGTACCCGTGAGTTAGAAATACACATATGTAGGCGGGGGTCGGGGGTGTCTCTAGTTTTCAGAGGAATAAGGATTCTTGGAGTAGCATTCAAACCCAGCTTTCGAAGCATTTAATATCTAGTTCGTTTTCATGTCAGTCTTGATCACTGCACTGCAAATATGCGGGCCAAGGTGCTCGATGAAGCACCGACATCTCTCCGTGCTGGAATGCGATAAATACAGGAGATGACTGCAAGCTGCAGTTATGCCATAAATGACACATTTTAACCGACAGCGTAAAGCAGTGCTTAATGCAAAATATGATTCCACACAAGCCAGACTAACAGCCTACCTCGATGATGGGTCAGTCAGACTATGAGGAGTGATTGATAATTTCGTGGCCTAAGGTAGAATGAGTCAATTTTAGAAAACCCTGCATATTTATTTTTTCAACATAGTCCCCCCCTGCATGTACACACTGAGTCCAGCGGCCGTGGTGAATAAGAATCGCTTCTTTGCAGAAGTGGTCCACGGTAGGGGGCGGGGGGGGGGGGTAGGGGTGTGATTGACACGTTCGTGGCCTAAGGTAGAAGGAGATCAGTTATTAACTTCAAACTGTCTGCATTATCACTAAAAGAGTTGAACTGCACGTGCATGTAACGATAGCGGCTTGGACCCCCAGGTGGTCTGCACAGGAGTGATTGATGTTCGTGGCCTACGTTTGGAGGAATTGATCTATACAGCCCTCGTTACATGCACCTGCAGTTCAACTTTTTGAGTGAAATGCAGATATTTGAATTTAATAACTCACCTCATCTACAGGCCACGAATCTATCAATCACCCATGCTTTTGACCACTTCTGGAGGTCCAAGACGCCGACTTCTACAAGACGCGATCCGTCTGCTCCACGATCGGTTGAGTAAGTGTGCAAATGTAGGAAAAATAAGTGACTATGTTTTCGAAATTTGCCTCTTTCTACCATAGGCCACGAAATTATCAATCACCCCTCCTATTTCACAGGAAGTGGAAAGGCATGCGCCGATTATTCAATTCATTCGGCACAAGAACTAACTAGCTAAAAGAGAACATTTCGGAATTCGAATGGGAATTTGTTTATTGTTGTCACGTGTATCAAAATATCGTGAAAAGTGTTTATTACATACTGTTCGTGCACTTAACATAATTACGTGGTGAGGGGGAAGATCAAAGAAGAACGGAATGCAGAAAAACAGGTACTGCTGTAGAGAAAATAACGTGCAGTTATACAATAAAGAGCAAGATCATAACGAAGTTAATTGGGAGAACGAAGAGTAGATAGTTTTCTACGAAGCATCAATTTAATAGGCTCATACAAGCGTGCTGGAAGCTATTTTGCATTCTGCTTTCAGGCTTTTGCAACTTCTGTCATTTTGAAAGAATGAATCAGAGAATTCCTGAGCTGGTTCGGGGCTTTGATTATGCAGCCTAATTTACTGTGGCAGTCCGAAGTTAAGTCAATAGGTCATAGAGGGAATGCTGGTTTCCCAGATCTGCTGAGCATTTATAGTTTTTCCATGCCATGTAGGGCGGTGCCATAGCAAACCCTTATGTATCTGGATAGGATACGTTCTATGGTGCTTCATTAACAACTGGTAAAGGCCGATAGAGATGTGTAAATGTTTTTTTTTACTTCCTGCTAAAATAGAGGTTTCTGAGCTTTCTGATCCGTCCTGTCTGCATGGTTAGAGCTTGATACACTACTGACACTTCCCACGCACTCATAATCAATATTGTTGAATTAAATAAAACTCATCTCTGCAGTCACAAATACCCTTTTTTGTTTTGCTGAACTTGAGGGAACGGTTTTAATGACCCGATATCACTTAGCCTCCTTTCTCCTTCCTGTACACCTACACCTCGTTATTGTGATATGGCTTTTTATGGTGGCATGTTGTGCAAACATGTAAAGGGATTAGAGCATTATGTGGCCACGCAGCAGTGAACTTGCAAGGAGTACGATAGGGAAAGAGAAGACAGAGTTGTGGAACATTGGTGGTTCGATTACGAGTCTTTTGGTCGGATTCCAACGATATACTTTTCGAGGGAGGTGTTACCTCGCAACGTCCGGAATATGGTGACGGATTTGCTTGGAAGTGCAATGCTGATATGAAATTCACTGGATATGACTCATCTCGATGATTTCAGCACGAACTTAGAAAATAGCAAATGCTTCAGCATTAACATATCAAGGACTTATATGCGCTTATTCTCCAAGTCGCAGATGATATTCATCCAACAAATTATATGTATTATTTGTAACTATCCACACAAACATCAGCTAAGATTTTCCTAATACATAGTGGAAATTCGTCAACGTTTCAGTTAGAACTCATTTGAAGGTACTTTCTGTATACTCAATAATGAGTCAATCACCCGATATTCAGATAAGGTAATCTCCCCGATATATTTGGCAGGAGTTGGATATATTAGTTTTAAGAATTTTACAACATCCTGATCCAAACAGTTGCTTCGGCATTTAAGATTACAGCAGAAATGTTAACCGCTCCGGATATCCTTTGTAATTAACAAAGGATACCCTGTGGGAAACTTCGTCACATGGTGCAACCAGAATCATCTGAAACTTAATGTGAAAAAGACTACGGAGCTAGAGGTGGACCTGAGGAGGGCTAAGGCAACAGTGATCCCTATTTCCATTCAAGGGGTCAGTGTGGACATGGTGGTGGATTAGAAATACCTGAGGATACGAACGGACAATAACTGGACTGGTCAAAGAACGCTGAGGCTGTCCACAAGAAGGGTCAGAGCCGTCTCTACTTCCTGAGGACACTGAGGTCCTTTAACATCTGACGGACTATGCTGTGGATGTTCTACGAGGTTGTGGTGGCCATTGCTATCATGTTTGCTGTTGTGTGCTGGGGCAGCAGGCTAAAGGTAGCAGACACCAACAGAAACAACAGACTTATTCAGAAGGCCAGTGATGTTGTGGCAGTGGAACCGGACTCTCTGACGGTGGTGTCTGAAAGGTGGATGCTGTCCAAGTTGCATGCTTTCCTGGACAATAACTCCCATTCAGTCCGTAATGTACTGGTTAGGCACAGGAGTACATTCAGCCAGAGAATCATTCCACCGAGATGTAACACTGAGCGTCATAGGAAGTCATTCCTACCTGTGGCCATCAAACTTAACAACTCCTCCCTCGGAGTATCAGACATCCTGTGCCAATAGGCTGCTCCTGGATTTAATTCCACATGGCATGATTATCTTATTATTTATTTATCTATGGTTTTATAATGTTATATTTCTTCACTATTCCTGGTTGGTGCCGTTGTAACAGAACCTAATTTCCCTCGGGATCAATAAAGTACCTGTGTCTGTCTGTCTATAAGAACGGAAAATCAGTCCTTTTCAGATCTAAATACCGAATTAAAAATCTAATTAAACAAGATTCGAGATCGAATAAAGGAAAAATGCCATAATATTAAATACCTGAACCGATTGGACCAGTGGGAGGTGCGGACTCTGTTGTGAAAAGAATTTTTGAACAAACATTAACAAATTCGTCTTCTTAAGATTTTCTTTCTCAATTGTTTATGATTACGATGTTTACAAATCAGTTGAATATAACGTGGAAATTGTCCAAGGACACCTACCTGAACAAACAACAAAGACATCTTCCTTATGATCACAGTCATGCTGACCGAGTGGAGAGGAAGGACAACTGGACAGGAAAGATTCACTTCCTTTGCATTTCACTTCGTCCAACCAAAGATCGCCGACGTCCTGGATAATTTTATCCGGCACTCCAGTCAAAAGGGCAGAGCCACAACCCAACTGCCTGCACGCCACATTGGCATCGGCCAGATCCCAGGAATCATCACATATCGTGCCCCAGATATTATTGAACTTTATCTCCAACCTTCCAGAGCAATTGGTGTTGGTTCTAATGCAGAAGAAAACACTGATGTTGCATTAATCATAACTTCGAAATGGAATTTAAAATGATATTGCAACTTGTAGTTTAGATCACCTGCTGCATAAACAGGTTGAGATATATTGCGTGCTTCGCAAACCTTTACACTGGACCGGTCCGGTTTTTTGGCCTCTGATGAGAAGAGAAAAATTTTGTCTATTTATTTTTAACAACGATGTTTAGAATACAAATCGCCATATAATGTGTTCCATCTTTTACCTTTACATTCAACACCTGCATGTGAGTTATATTGACAGTCGTGTTTCCCCCAAGGTTTTGCATGACACTGCCAAAGAGTCGACTCGTACGAGAGACATTTTATTCCATCCAGCCATATTGGATCAGATCCTTTTTCGTATTTCTGGGAGTAATAGTCGATAGATTCCAAGGTTCCGCAGTTCATTTGCTTGCAGATCACATTCGCAGCTTCACTATCCAGTTCTTCGGAACAAACTGTTCCCCATCTCCCATGGTACCGCACTTCCACTCTCCCTTCGCAGCTGTGTTTTCCTTTCACAAGGCGCATTTCTTTGTGTTCTGATAACAAAGTAGTTAATGCAAACGTACTAATAATATTTTCGTACGGTAGAAAACTTTACTTGTTTTTATAAATAAAAAAGGCACGAGATAGATATTTGCGATACCTCAAAACAACTGAAATCGCAAGAAACACTCATAAGGGAACGTAACGTGTGGACAGGTAAGGAAATCAGGGAACAACAGACTACAGGGTGTTAAGAAAGAAGTTGAGAAGCAGGACCTGAAAGGTATTAATCTCGGGATTACTGTCTGTGCCACGTGACATTGAGAATATGAATACAATGAGTTGGAGGACAAATGCGTGGCTGAGGGTTTGGAGCAGGGGGCAGGGATTGTGATTTCTAGTTCATTGGGACCTCCTTTCGGACAGGTATGACCTGTAACAAACAGGACGGGTTGCCCCTAAATCCAATGAGGACCAATAACCTGGCGGGGAGGTTTGCTAAGGCTTTAGGGGAAAGTTCAAACTAGAAGTGCTAGGGTGAGGGGAACCGAAATGAAGAGACTGAGTAAGAGGAGGTTAGGTCACGAATAGAGAAAGCTTGTAGACAGTGCAAGAGGGAGGATAGGCAGGTGATAGAGAAGGAACGCGCTCAGATCGAAGGTTTGCGATGCGTTTATTTTAACGCAAAGAGTGTTGTGAACAATGCGATGAGCTTAGAGCGTGGATCAGTACTTGGAAATATGATGTGGTGTTAATTACAGAGACTTGGATGGCTCAAGGACAGTAATGGGTACTTCAAGTATCAGGTTTAGATGCTTCAGAAAGGACAGGGAGGGAGGCAAAAGAGGTGGGGGCGTGGCACTGTTGGTCAGTTCAGTGCCTCGGTTGCAGAAAAGATGGACACCCTGGAGGGATAGTCTATGGAGTCTCTGTGGGTAGAGGTTAGGAACGGGAAGTGTAAAATAACTTTACTGGGTGTTTCTTATAGGCCGCCCAATAGTGACAGGAGCATCGTGGATCAGATAGAGAAACAGATCCTGAAAAGGTGTAATAATATCAGAACTGATGTGATGGGAGATTTTACGTTCCCAGAAATCGATTGACATCTCCCTGGAGCAAGGGGTTTAGATAGGTTGGAGTTTGTTAGGTGTTCTCAGGGAAGTTTATTGACACAAGATGTAGAAATTCCTACAAGAGGAGAGGCTGAACTTGATTTGGTATTGGGGAAAGAATCTGCTCAGGTGTTAGATCTCTCAGTGGAAGAGCATTTTAGAGATAGTGATCATAATTCTGTCTCCTTTACAATAGCATTGGAGTGAGATAGGAACAGATAAGTTGGGAAAAATTTTTAATTGGAGTTAGGAGAATTACGAGACTATCAAGGAGGAAATTGGTAGCTTAAATTGGAAACAGATATTCTCAAGGAAAAGAATGGAAGAAATGTGGCAAACGTTCAGGGGATACTTGTGTCGAGTTCTGCACAGGTACGTTCCAATGAGACAGGGAAGTTATGGTAGGGTACAGGAACCTTGGTGTACAAAGGTTAAAATAAATCTAGACAAGAAGAAAAGAAAAGCTTACAAAAGTTTCAGAGAGCTAGGTAATGTTAGAGATCTAGAAGATCTCTAACATTACAAGCCAGTTCTCGATCCACAAAGTAATGTCCCTTTGGAACCCATGCCTCCTAACATAAGTCTATTAGGAAGGATCTTAAGAAGAAAATTAGGAGAGCCAGAAGGGGCCATGAGAAGACCTGGATGGGCAGTATTCTGGAAAATCCCAAAGCATTCCACCAGTATCTGAAGAGCAAGAGGATAAGACGTGAAAGAATAGGACCTATAAAGTGTGACTGTGGGGAAGTATGTATGGAACCGGAAGATATAGCAGAGGTACTTAATGAACACTTTACTTCAGTTTTCACAAAGGAAAAGGATCTTGGTGATTGTAGTGATGACTTGCAGGAGACTGAAAAGCTTGAGCATGCTGATATTAAGAGAGACGATGTGCTGGAGCTTTCGGAAAGCTTCAAGTTTGATCATTCACCGGGACCGTACGTGATTTACCCCAGGCTTCTGTGGGAAGCGAGGGAGGATATTTCAGAGCCTCTGGCAGTTATCATTGTATCATCAATGAGGAGGGGAGAGGTTGCGGAGGATTGGGAACTGCAGATATTGTCCCTTGATACAAGAATGGGAGTAGGGATAGCCCAGGAAACTATAGGCCAGTCAGTCATGTTTCAGTATTTGGTAATCTGATGGAGAATATCCTGAGAGGCAGGATTTATGAACATGTCGTTAGGCGTAATATGATTGGGGATTGTCAAAAGCAGCTAGTGTCTTACGAGACTGGTTGAATCTTTTGAGGGTTTGACTAAACACATCGGTGAAGTTAGAGCCGTACATGCAGTGTATATGGATTTAAGTAAGCCATTTAGTAAGGTACCTTAGTCAAGGCTTATTGAAAAAGTAATAAGGCATGGGATCCAAGGGGACATTGTTTTGTGGATCTAGAACCTTGCCCTCTGAAGACAAACTGTGGTTGTACACGGGCCATATACTGCATGGAGGACGGTGACCAATGCTGTGCCTCAGGGATCTGCTCTGGGACCCCTACTCTTTGTGATCTTAATAAATGACCTGGATGAGTAAGTGCTGGGTTCTCTTAGTAAATTTGCTGATGACACAAATGTTGGGGTTGTTATGGGGATGTTATGGATGTCTTTGTGGAGGGCTGTCAGAGAATCCAACGGGACATTGATAGGACGCAAAGCAGGGCTGAGAAGTGACAGATGGAGTTCAGTCCGGATAAGTGTGAGGTGGTTCATTTCGGTAGGTCAAATATGATGGCAGAATATAGTATCAATGGTAAGACTCTCGGTAGAATGGAGGATCGGAGGGATTCTGGGGTCCGACTCCATAGGACACTCAAAACTGTTACACAGCTCTGTGGTTAAGAAGGCATACGGTGCATTGGCTTTCATCAATCGTGGGATTAAATTTAAGAGTCGAGAGGCAATGTTACACCTATATAGGACACTAGTCAGACCCCACTTGGAGTGCTGTGCTCAATTCTGGTCGCAGCACCACAGGAAGGACGTGGAAATCATAGAAAGGCTGCTGTGGAGATTTACAAGTATGTTGTCTTGATTGGGGAGCATGCCTTATGAGAATAGATTGACTGAACTCCGCCTTTTCTCATTGTAGCGACAGAGGATGAGAGGTGACCTGATAGAGTTACAGTGCATAAGATGATGAGAGGGATTGATCGTCTGGATCGTCAAATGCTTTTTCCCAGGTCTGAAATGGCTATTTGCAGAGGGCACTGTTTTACGTTGCTTGGAAGTAGATACAAAGGAGATATCAGGGGTAAGTTTTTTTTTTACGCAGGGTGGTGAGTGTGTAGAATGGGCTGCCGGCGGAAGTGGTGGAGAGGAAAGGACTGAATATTTTAAGAGACTCCTGTATGGTCCCCCTAATAATCAAAATGGCTGTTCCGCATCAACTTGTTTTTTATACCCACTCGCCTCTTACTGCAACAGTATTGTCTGTGTTTTAGTGGCGGACGCGTGGAAATCAGTGCCAGTGTCGGTGGTCGAGATAGGTACATGGAGCTTAGAAAAATATAGGCTATTTGGTAGGGATATTGTTGGCAGTTTCTTGAGTAGTTTACATGGTCGGCGCAACAGTGTGGGCCGAAACGCCTGTAAAGTGCTATTGATTTCATGGACTGTTTGAACTGCTTCCGTCTGGTAGGCGCTTCAGATCCCTCCAGACTAAGACTAATAGGCACTGGAGAAGTTTTTTCCCTACTGCGGTCACTTTGCAGAACAGTTAACTGCCGGTTAACTGTCGGCTAACTATTACTTGGATTGCACTACTTGTATGTATAATCTATATTTTCATTTTTTATTTATCATTATTATTGTTATGAGCAGAGAGGCAACATCTGCCGGAAGTAAATTCCTTGTATGTGCACAAGGTACTTGGCGATTAGAGTCTGATTCTGATTCTGAGATTTCTATGTTTCTGTGTTTACGTTTCAATGACCCGAATGTGTGCTATAAATCGTTTAACACGTCTCCAAAGTGAAGACTCCAATACCACATTGCAGAAAATCGGCATAGTGTAATTACGCTTACCGGAACACTCCACTGTCACATCTTCTTTATGGCTGCAGTCATGATAGCCCCACAGCGCCGAAGGACATGTCCAGAGATACTTTTCATTACCCGAACATCTCACTTCATCCAACCAAATTTCTCCAGTGCTTCGTCCACAGTTCGGAGTTTTTTTTTTCTCCAAAGCATAACCACACCTTAGTTGCCTACATACCACGTTAGCATTAACCAGATCCCAGGAGTCATCACAGACTGTTCCCCAGGATCCATTGTAATAAACCTCCAGTCTTCCAGCACATGCATCTTCACTTCCGAATAGCCTTAACTGCATGTGGTCTGTTGAACAGAAACATACAAGGTTACTCATTGCATTACAAATTGAGCTCATCACCTCGTTTTCATTTATGAAACTTCTTCAGATATTAAGGTTTGAAAATAATTGTGGAATCATTTCACAGCATGTTGGAAGTTGAAGTTGCTGAAGTATAAATTCAAAACCAAAAGTTTGTAAGAATTTAGTAAGGCTGCAGCGCAGATTTGATCGTTCGACTGAACTGCGCGCACAGTCACTGGTTTTTGTCTGAACCAGGTTATGGCACTTCACATTTACGCCCTGCATAGAACGTTGGGCATTCAATGTCCCAGGTGGAGCTTCTCTTTCACCATTGTACCGCATGTAGTACCATAGATCAATCATGGTGGCAGGCATTTGCCACTTTACTCTGCCGGAGGGTGGTGGGGGGTGGCTGGTGGTATTTCTTCTAATCTGACATTTTCACTGTCTGAAGCATGGTCGATATCAGAGTGGTTCCCTGTAACTTGAAGGATGTATTCCTCTTCCAAAGCAGTGGAAAGAGCTTTGGACCATATCGCTGGGAGGAGTGAATATTACCACTGTACCTCCTGCCCAAGATCTACGGCTGTCCAATCACAATATCAAGTATGGGGTGATCCAATTAGTCACATTCTGCCAGGAATTGATAAGGAACTGATGTTCATAGACTCGTGTCTTACTCGGCATGATGTCTTCACATATACAGGAACTCAATCAGTCTACAACAGAACTACATCATTTTTTAGATTGTGATACATCATTGTTATCTGTATTTTCAGGGATGTTAAGTGAGTGCTTCGTTAATCGTGCAGATAGGGTTCCGGTGTAAACTCTACTGAATAATGAATGATAGACTTTGCCAATTAATATAATTCATATCAAACAGCAGATCAAAGACCATCGTGGAAATTGAGTGTTGTAAATTATCCGTAGGATAGTCATCAGCCAAACCAGATCCTCATAATTCTGGAGAGAAAAAAAAGACAGGCAACTGATTGCTTTTGATGAACAAACATATCGCTAGCTCTTTTGGCTGCCTCTTCCTTTGTTTTTTTTTTTCTTTCCCAACGAGTAGTGCACACAACTGCTGTGACTTTCCAGGGACGTTTGTGTCTTGCCAGCCATTTACATCCATACCTCATTAAGATGGAGTTTCAAATATTGTTTAAATTGACATATATTTCAAATGTTGCAAGTGCTGTTTTAAGTGTAAATATTAACTTCTATTCCTTGTGTTCATACCAGAAAATATCAACTTTTCACAATACATTTGATGATTTTCTTGTTGTTGTTGCTGTTGTTGTTGGTTTCCCCAATTAATAATAACGTCTGTGCTCTTACTGCTACTACAGCCAACTCAAAATTTGACCGTTGTCTAGTATCCAAATACTATATATAATTATTTGGGGTGAACATCAATAGCGTTTACATTTTCAGAGTTTAATTAGCAGATTGTCTACTTGGTTCTCAATGCTTTTGCTTTTGCTATGCTTTTGCATGCTTTTGCTATGGTATCGTAAGCAACTCTGTCACGGACAAACCCAACCTCCAACATGGAATAAAAACAGTGCTAAGAAAATGTCAAAATAAACCAGAAGAACCTCATCCCTGGTAGAGGAAGGATCTTTGCTAAAGGGACGTATGAAGTCTCACGTAACAGCTCCATTTCATTATATCGTCATAATGAAGATGTGCTTTTTGGGTAAGTATGAAAACGGTGGTAACACTTGGTATTCGAAGTAGTTTTGATCTATTTTTTTTTTCTGAACGGGACATACACTCACAGATCAACTTCTCCACCAGTACTCCATTTCGGAAATCACTGTACTATATCAGCCCAATTATCGTCGCATGACTGCAAAATCGCATTACATTAAATATTTGAGTACAAAACTTATATCTGTGCAACATAAATACGAAATAATTGAATTCCGTGCAGCACTGTCAATGCACATCTGGCTGGATGAGCAAATTATATCATATTTCATTTTAAAGCAGTAGTGCACACAAACGCATACAAAGAAAATCTCTGAGAATTTCGCTCGACGTGAATCTAATGGCAATTATCGGATAAACACTGAAAATTCGTAGCGTCACAATTGACCCATGTTTTGATCCTCTAAACATAAGTCATTTACCGTGAAATAAGTCCAGACATCAGCCGCTTAACTATTTTGTTTCGTTGCTCTTTTCTTGGCAAATCTTGCACCTGCAGCATCAGGCTGAAATATCCGAAGTTTAATCCGAAAACTGCATTCCCCATGAACGTCAAGGTGATCAAAATTCCGCCCTCCTTAACCCGGAAGAAATACCTGCCACTTCTGGTAATTTCTCCAACAGCCGCTCTCTATTCTCTCTTTCTCCATTCCCCGTTCCCCGTTCTCCGTCCCCTCTGATACCTTCTCATTTGCCAGTCATCATCACCATCTGATACCCGTCCTACTGTCATTGTTTCCATAGTCCACAGCCACCCACACACACACGCGCACACACACACACACACACACACACACACACACACACACACACACACACACACACACACACACTAGTGAGTACTGGAGAGTATGTATTAGAGGTGTTGTCTACACGATAGGAGAAGTGTTCTGGGATATAATGTTTTTCTTTGATGAATATACAAATAGATGAACCCTCATCGCAGTCCATTCACTGTTGTTTTGTCTGCAGTCAAGCAGACATCTCTTTACGAGGGTAATAAACGCACATCTATTGACTGTGGTAATGCGCACGCATTACCACATAAAGACGGATAGTTTCACAACCAAACTAATGCAGTTTCTGCGCGCTACAGTATCACTGCTGCGCTGCCACCTACTGATATTTTTCCATAGATTGCGTTTTAATTGCTGTAACCAGCATCCCTTGAACAAAATGATATTTTCATTGTCAGCGAATGTATAAAATAGAGCACACCATATTCAATGAATGACCTCATAATGAGAGTTCAGTCTGAGAGTTTCCTATATATAGATAGATAGATAGATAGATAGATAGATAGATAGATAGATAGATAGATAGATAAATAGATAGATATAGATATAGATATATATATATAGATATATATATATATATATATATATATATATATATATATATATATATATATATATATATATAGATAGATATATACACATATGAAACTTCATTCTCGTAACTATACAGCCTGCAAAATGGGCTTTCACCCTGTACTTACCCTCTGAAATCTATAAATGCTGTAGAGTATATAGACCGTGGTATTGGGAGGCGCTGTGTGTACGTGGGGTATGCGGTGCTGTGGTCGTGGTTCACTGTAGTATAAAATTGAAATACTTCAATTTGGAAATTTGCACCCATCTGGCTAGATACCGATCCGTATGCCTGAATGATTCCGAATTTCTTGATGCATTATTAATGGCCACACCAGTTTACAAGCTATTATTGGCACGTTTTTGACAATATTCACCTGAACACCGGACACCAACGCCCGTGATGTTAGCAGAAGACCTTTGCAAGAAAGAAGTTTTGCAGTTTCGCAGATACGTCTCATTTCCATCACATCGAACTTCGGTCACCAGCATGGGCCGTGCAGTTTCTCTGTACCTTGAGGAGTTGTACACGGATGTGGCGAAGCCGCAGCGCAGTTCTCTACAGACAACATTTGCATCATTGAGGTTCCAAATTTTATCCTGCACTCTATGCCAGGTGCCATTATCATAAACTTCCAATCGGCCATCGCACCGGCCTCCTCCATCGCTCAGTCTCAAAGACCACTTTTCAGCTACGATATCGAAGAAGTTAGATAAAACAGTTAATATCAATCGAGAGTATTCAACATATATTTTTTTCCGATTTTACAGCGGAGTTTGTTTTATACACAAATGTCCCCACGTGTGACTTAGCTTGCGAGCAACATCAGTAAAGTTTTTCAGTCCATTTCAGCTATAAACACGCTTTCTGCACTTCATCTCCGGAACTGGAAATATGAAGTATACTGTTTTAACTTCGAACATATTGATAACTACTGAATGTGTTATGTATTCTGATCCCCCGTCAAAGCTACGCTGTTGGCACTGATTTGTTTCATAAATCTCTTTATTTTGTTCCCGAACATTAAACTCAAGCATCCCAGGAGCGCTTTTCTGCTTCTGTTTAGGAGACGTGAGGGGGAGGACCTCGCACACACAAAACATAATGGGACTGTTTTTCTTTCCCTCTTTGAGTGAAGCAGACCAGGCTGGGAATTCATCGAGGTGTAAAAAATGGAAAGAGCCTTATGTAGTGTGGATAGACAGAGACTTTTCCCGAAGGTCAAAGGGGCGATTACATACAGGATTAACCTTACGGCGAATCGAGGAAAGAAAAGGGAAGATATCAGAGCTGAGCTTTTCTTACGCAGAGAGCCGAGTAGTGTGCACGGAACGGCCTGCTACTGGTGCAAATAGAGGGAGATACAGTAGGGACATGGATGATAGAAAAATAATGAATGGTTGTGCAGTCGCGAAAGTTTGGACTGATAGTACAGTAGGTTAATGTGGTCGGCAAAGCATGATGCGCCGAAGGAATAGTGTTTTGCTGTAATATTCTATGTTCTAAGTAACAATGCCAGACTCTGTTCATCCAGAGCGAATTGTAATGGGGTCCTTTATTTCTTATTGTCCTTTGTCTACTCATTTTTAAAATCTATATCCCAGGTAGTCTCTGCATAGATAATATATTCCTATATTTGTGTAATTTTACATTGTGCCAAAAACTACTATACTAATAAATATATTGTCTTATACACAATTAAACTCTAACTTCAGAATCATTCACTCTATACTAAAGCACTGTCTAGTTCTAATAAATCTAAAATGGATTCATGGCCTGTGTTTTTAAAATTAAGGAGCTGTAACAATCGTCTTAATCGTAAACAGACGTGATCACAACTAAAAAACAAAATCGTTAAATGATTTAAAACATCACCTTTGTGAAAATATCTACGACCAATGAGTAGTTACTTTCTGTCCGACATTCTTTGTGACTCACCAGAGCAGATGAGACCAGCGTCATTCCAATGTGAACAGTTAACCTGACCCCAGGCTGAGACTGGACAATCAGTTAATCGGGTCTCGTTCCCTAGACAACGGTAGTCATCCTTCCACAATGGTCCTTTTCCTTCGCTAAAGGTAGCACCTCTAGGAGTTGCATTTACTGCTCCGCACTGTAGATGTTCACAAACCACGGCAGCATCTTCCAGGCTAAAGTATTCATCACAAAGTGTCCCCCACTGGCCTCCGTGCAGGACTTCCACACGGCCAGAGCATCTGCTCTTCCCATCAACCAAGCGTGGTCCATTCTTCCCTGTTTTAATAATAATTGAAGGCAGTTAATTACTCTCAATAAAAACAGATTAAATAATAAAATTGAGAAACAGGTTGATTTTTCAACTTCTCCACATGGCTACCTGACAACGGTTTCTCTGCAGGAAAATTCATCGAAATGTAACGCACTGAAGGTACATACTATGCAGATACGTTCTTCGCCTCGTTGAACCAGAACATTTTTTCTCCAATACATTATGAGGTCTTATCATAAACATGAGAAAATCTATGGATGCTGGAAATCCAAGCAATACACGCCAAATGCTGGAGAAACCCAGCAGGCCAGGCAGCATCAATGGAAAAGAGTACAGTCCACGTTTCGTGCACACTTAGGGCGGCGTCCTTTCATTGGGACTGGGATAAAAAGATGACGATTCAGGGTAAGAAAGTGTGGGGAGGATAAAGCTCAATGAGATAGCAGCCACCAGTAGGGGGAAGCGGTGAAGTAAAGAGCTGGAAAATTGGCTGCATACAGGTCTAGAAAAAGGGGCAAGCTGATTACAGAGGACAATGGAAGAAAGCAAAGCGGGAGGATCATCCGAGAGAGGTGACAGGCAGGCAGGAGGATAAAGTGTGAGAGCGTATTGGAAATGTCGAATAGTAAAGGGGAGGAGAACACATTAGCGGAAGTTCGAAAAATTCAATGTTCATGCCATCGGGTTAGGTTGGGGCTACCCAGACAAAATATGAGGGAATATTCGTCCATCCAGAGTGTGGCTTCATCACGGCAGCAGGAAGAGGCTCATGGCAGAATGGGAATGGGAAGCAGAATTGAAATGGATGGCCGCTGGGAGACCCCACTCTTTTTTTTTTGAAGAACGGAGTGTACCTTCTCGCTGAAAAGGACACCCGATCTACGCCGGGTCTTACTGATAAACAGCAGGACACATCGGAAGCACTGAATACAGTAGATGAAGCCAGCATACCCACAGCTGAAGTATTGAAGGACTGTTTGGGACCCTGAATGGGGTATGGTAGATGTAGGGACAGGTGCTTCACTTCCTCCACTTACAAGGATAATTGCCAGGAGGGAGATTAGTTGGGAGGGAACAATGGACAAGGGAATCTTTCAAACCAGGCTGCCATGTGGAACCTCATCAATGCCTTTGCTGAAATCTCATGTACAACATCACCTACCTTCATTTACACATTTTGTTAAATCTTTTTTTAAAAACCTTACAAAGTTCTGTTAAACACAATTTCCCATTCACAGCACTATTCTGCCTTCTAATCAGATTCTGTTGATAAATAAACGGTAGATAATAGACAATAGACAATAGGTGCAGGATTAGGGCATTCGACACTTCGAGCCAGCGCCGCCATTCACTGTCATTATGGCTGATCATACACAATCAACACCCCTTTCCTGCCTTCTCCCCATATCCTTGACTCCGCTACCTTTAAGAGCTCTATCCAACTTTTCTTGAAAGCAACCAGAGAATTGGCCTCCACTGCCTTCTGAGGCAGAGCATTCCACAGATCCACAACTCTCTGAGTGAAAATGTTTTCCCTCAACTCTGTTCTGAATGCCCTACCCCCTTATTCTTAAACTGTAGCTTCTGGTTCTGTACTCGCCCAACATCGGGAACATGTTTCCTGCATATAGCGTGTCCAATCCGTTAATAATCTTATATGTGTCAATTAGATAACATCTCATCCTTCTAAATTCCAGTGTATACAAGCCCAATCGCTCCAGTGTTTCAACATATAACAATTCCGCTATCCCGGGAATTAATCTCGTGGACCTAAGCTGCCCTCTCTCAATAGCAAGAATTTCCTTCCTGAAATTTGGAGACCAAAACTGCACACAATAGTCAAGAAGGACCTCTTTGCTCCTATACTGAACTCATCTTGTTCTGAAGGCCAACATGCCATTAGCTTTCCTCACTGCCTGCTGTACCTGCTTGCTTACTTTCTGTGCCTGATGTACGAGGACACCTAGATACTTCCCATTTTCCTAACTTGACACCATCAAGATAGTAATCTCCCTTCCTGTTCCTGCCTCTAAAGTGGATAACCTCACATTTATCCACATTAATCTGCATCTGCTAAGCATCTGCCCACTCACCTGTCCAAGTCACCCTGCATTATCCACTGCCACACAGCTTAGTGTCATCTGCAAATTTGCTAATGTTACTTTTAATCCCTTCATCTAAATCATTAATGTATATTATAAATAGCTGCGGTCCCCGAACCAAGCATTGCGGTATCCCACTAGTCACTGCATTTCATTCTCAAAATGACCTGTTAATGCCTACACGTTCTTTCCTATCTGCCAACCAATTTTCTACCCATGTCAGTATCCTACTCCCAGTACCATTTGCTCTAATTTGGCCCACTAATCTCCCATGTGGGACCTTATCAAATGTCCTCTGAAAGTCCAGGTACATTGTATCCACTGGTTTTCCCTCGTCCATTTTCATAGTTACATCCTCAAAAACTTCCAGAAGATTAGTCAAGCGGGATTCCCTCTTCGTTAGTCCATGCTGACTCGGACCGATCCTGTTACTGCTATCCAAATGTGCCGCTATTTCAACTTTTATAATTGACTCCAGCATCTTCCGAACCACTGATGTGAGGATAACTGGTCTATAATTCCGTTTTCTCTCTCGTTCCTTTCTTAAAAAGTGGGATAACATTACCTAAACTGCAATCCACAGTAATTGATCCTGAATCTATAGATCATTGGAAAATTATTACCAATGCGTCCACGATTTCTAGAGTCACCTCCTTAAGTACCCTGGGATGCAGACGATCCGGCCGTGGGGATTTATCAGCCTTCAGTCCATCAGTCTACCCAACACCATTTTCTACCTAATGTGAATTCCCTTCAGCTCCTCCGTTACCCTAGGTCCTCTAGCCATTGATACATCTGGGAGATTGTTTGTGTCTTCCCTAGTGAAGACAGATCCAACGTACCTGTTCAATCTGCCTGCCATTTCCTTGTTCCCCAATAATAAATTCATCCGTTTCTGTCTTCAAGGGCCCAATTTTGATCTTAACTATTTGTTTTTCGTCTTCACATACCTAAAGAAGCTTTGACTATCTTGCTTTATATTCTTGATAGCTTACCTTCGTTCTCATCTTTTCTCCCCGTATTGCCTTTTTAGTTATCTTCTGTTGCTCTTTAAAAGTTTCCCAATCCCCTGGCTTCCTATTCATCTTTGTTATTTTATTCTTCTTTTCTTTTATTTTTATACTGTCCTTGATTTTCCTTGTCAGCCACGGTTGCCCCTTACTCCCCATAGAATCTATCTTCCTCTTTGGTATGAACTGATCCTACACCTTCTGTATTGTTTCCAGAAATATCTGCCATTGTTGCTCCACTGTCATCCCTGCCAGAGTATCTTTTCAGTCAACTTTGGCCACCTCTTCCCGCATGGCTCCATAGTCCCCTTTGCTCAACTGTAATACTGACACTTCCGATTTTCCCTTCTCCTTCTCAAATGTAGATTAAAACTTATCATATTATGGTCACTACCACGAGTTCCCTTATCAAATCCTGTTTATTACACATAAATTCAGAATTGCCTTCTCCCTGGTAGGTTCCGGTACAAGCTGCTCAAGAATCCATCTCGGAGGCACTCCACAAACTCCCTTTCATGGGCTCCAATACCAACCCGATTTTCCCGTCTACCTGTATGCTGAAATCCCCCATTAACAACCGCAGCATTACCTTTGCGACATGCCAATTTTAACTCTTGATTCAACCTGCACCCTATATCCAGGCCTCTGATTGGTGGCCTATATATAACTCCCATTATGGTCTTTTAGCCCTTACAATTTCTCAGCTTTATCCATACTGACTCTACATCTCTATGTCACCCCTCGCAAGGGACTGAATTTCATTCCTCACCCACAGAGCAGCCCCAACCCCTTTGCCCACATGTTTGTCCTTTTGATAGGACGCATACCCTTGAATATTTTTTCCCAGTCCTGGTCGTCTTGCAGCCATGTCTCTGTTATTCCTACAAAATCGTACTTGCCAAGTACCAACTGAGCCTCAAGCTCATCCACAGTTTTTTCTTACACTTCCTGTATTCACGTAGAATACTTTTAATCCAGTACTCCCCTCAACTTTCACGTCGAATCCTATTGCACTTGGCCATACTCTCCAATCCCTTCCTGAGCGTTCTGCCCCGTTAATACTGTTGTGTTCCTTATTTTTTCTTGTTCTGTCTTTCCCTTTAACTCCATCCTTATATTTCCCGTTCGTCTCCCCCCCCCCCCCACTACTTAGTTAAAACACCCCCGAGTAGCAGTGGCAAATCTGCCTGCCAGAATGCTGGTCTCTCGCCTGCAGATCCTGGCCATTAAAGTATCTTCCAGTAACTTCGCCACCTCTGAACTTCTCCACCTCTAGCTCTGAGGCTTAATGGCCTGTTCTAGGAAAATAATTCCGAGATTTAAAGGCTTATTGTATGAAGAGCTTTTGATGGTTCCAGGCCTGTGCTCACTGGAATTCTGAAGAATAAGGGTTGACCCAAATGAAACCGATATTGAACATTCACGATAGAGTCGATGTCCAGAGGTGTGGTAGTCTAAGACCAGAAGACAATGCGTTGGCATAGAGGGTTGTCCTTTTCGAACGAAGATGAAAGAGAATTTATTTAGCTAGCGAGTGGACTTCGTTGCTTCAGGCTGCTGTGGAGTTCAAATCTTAGGGTATAATTAAAGTAAAGCTTGACATATTCTTCACGAGTCAGAGCATGAAGGGATATGGGGAGAAAGAAGGGGTTTGGGGCGAAAAAGGAAAATGGATCAGACATGATGAAATGGGAAAGCAGATTCGATGGACTGAGTGGTCTATTTCTGTTCCTATATCTACTAGTTTCGACTTATGGTTTCGCAAAGACGTTATCAATATTCCCCGGCCTGATCGTAATTTGCACGGAATTCATAAGGCATTTTGTGTTCCATTAACGGCTATGTTATTGGCTTCTCATTTTTTGCCTCTATGCATGATCAATGCGGACATGTGTTCTGCTCGGTTCTGCAGCGGGAAACTCCGATCGTGATGGTACAGAGGGTTTCGACCTAATTGCATTCCTCACTAATGCAGTAGATTGATGCTTGGAAATGACGTGACATAAACAACGTCTTCAGTTTTAGACACATTTCTCAATAACCTATCTTTCGCGGTTCTTTTTCCAAGAAAGGGGTAATGTCTTCAACATTTTCCAAGCATCTAGATATTAACTATTAACTAGTAAATCATTTTTACTCGATTGTCGCAGTAGTGATGAAAGGCTTTGGTTGTTAAATGGCTTTGTCTCAAAAGAGTGACACAAATTGCTGGAGGAACTCTGCCCTCCAGCCAGCATCTATGGAAAAACAGTAAACATGGGACGTTTCCCGTCATGACCCTACGTGTATTTTGAGTGCATTCGCTTGATTTCCAGAATCTGCAGATGATATCTTCTTTGGACTTCAGCGTTTAATCTGTTTCATGTTATTTGTCAGCATTTTGTTAGCGTTTAGAATATATAGTTTTATTTGAACTATTTTATTGTTTTCTTTCATTCTAATTTGAATTCAATAGCCGTGAGTTAATGTTAAATCAATACAAGACAGTTAGGCCCCACTTAGAGAACTGTGTTCAGTTCAGGTCACATCATTGAACATAGCAAGTCGAAAGCCTACAGCACAATACAGGCACTTCAGCCCACTGAGCTGTGCCGAGCATGTCCATACTTTAAAAATTACCTACAGCAACCATAGCCCTCTATTTTTCTAATCTCCATATACCTATCCAGGAGTCTCTTAAAAGACCCTATTGTATCCGCCTCCACCACTGTCGCCAGCAGTCCAATCCATGCACTCACGACTTTCTGCGTAAAATTCTGAGCCCTGACATCTCTGTACCAAACTCAAAGCACCTGAACACTGTGCCATCTCGTATGAGCCATTTCAGCCACGGGAAAAAGCCACTCACTATCCACATGATCAATGCCTCTCATCATTTTATACACACTATATTACTGCAGGGAGTATGTGGCTGCAATAGAGAGAGTGCGGAGGAGATTTGCAAGAATGCTTCCTGGATTGGAGACCATGACTTATGAGATTAGGTTGAGTGAACTTATCGATTTCTCATTGGAGCGACCGAGGATAAGAGGTGACCTGACAGAGGTGTATAAGACGATGAAAGGCATTGATCGTGTGGATAGCCAGGCTTTTTCTCCCAGGGCTGAAATGGGTAGTAGTAAGGGACATAGATTTAAGCTACTTGGAAGTGGTCCTAGAGCAGTTGTTCCCAACGTGGGGCTTACGCCCCACAGGGGGGTAATTTGATTTTTAAGGAGGGCAATTCGAGAATGAGTTATTAACAGTGAATTTTTTCTAGTAAGTCTGTGTGAGTATGAGTGTGTGTGCGAGTTAATACATATGTGTATATACAGTATGCATACATAAAAATACTTGTGTGTATGTACATGTGTAATTGTGTATGTACTGTATATATAGAGAATCACCATCATTACAACCATCAAATGGCTTTCATAATTAAATTACTGAATTGACTGATGTAGGAAGGGACGAATGAACAAGTCCAAACGCGTAAGAAACTCGTACGAGGTCGCGCCAATGCTGCTTTTTGCATTAGGTTTCGGTTCTTGGTGGTGTGAAGGTGTCATTGCGTCATCTCTTTTAAACGTGTATCTGTCTTTGTATGCTGTAGAAACGAATCGGCATTGTTTTATTATTATTATTATTATTATTATTATTATTATTATTATTATTATTATTATTATTATTATTATTATTATTATTATTATTATTATTATTATTATTATTATATCACTTAATGTTCTTTTTTTTTACAATTTCTTAATAATTTCTTCCCCAGAACTTTAACAGTCCTTTGGTTCTTTTATTTTTCTCTTTCATGAATGCCATATTCTTTGAAAGCTTGTTTAAACCAAGTTAATGGTATTTTAGGCTTCCTCCGGATGAATAGGAGTGCACTTTTTGAATAATATTATATATCGCCACATGGGGTCATCAGGATTTTAGAGGTGATTAGGTGGGGCATGGCCAAAAAAATGTTGGGAACCACTGTCCTGGAGGATGTCAGAAGTAGTATTTTCACACACAGCGTACCGGGTGAAGTGGAATGCACTATCTGCGATGGTGGTAGAAGGGGATACAAATAAGATATTTTAAGAGATTCTCAGATGGATCCAAAGAGGTTAGAGAAAGAGAGGGTCATGCGTTAGGAACATTCTATGCAGCTTCTAGAGTCGGTTACATGGTCGGTATAACATTGCGGGTCGAAGTGTATGCAATTGCCGTAGATTATTATGTTTATCTTCTATTACGTTATCATTTCTGATTTCATTTGAATGATGTTTTCTGAAAATATCGCCATTTGCCTCCCGTTCAATTTCAGAGTTCTTCTTGAACAACCTACTTGTCGTAGAGGGAATTTGTATCAGAACCCAAATACAGGACGCAGACTCTGCAGTGCTAGGAAAAGAGCAGGACGAGGGACCGAACAAGGAGCCTGGGGTCGACTCCGAGCACTAGACTGGACAAGGATCCAGAACCTGTGTCTTGCCTCCGGCTCGGACCCACAAACCCAGGCGAAGACGTGACGATGCTTGGCGAGAGACTTGGTGTTCTTGAGGCTTGGCTAGTGACTTGAGGCTGGAGTCGAGGCTTGGCTTGAGGCTTGAAGAAGAAACGGCAGAATGGTCGGATTTACCCGTCGGAGGCAAAGACAAGACAGAAATCCTGGCAGGGCAATGGCAGAACGGCCTGTCTTACCCCACGGAGGCGAGGACAAGGCAAGACAAATTTCCCCCGCAGGGTGACAGCAGAGCGGCCTGACTTACCACACGGGGCGAGGACAGGAAGAGACGAACAGTCTCTTTTGGACGACAGACAGTTCCATCTCTGCATCGGGTCTGCTGCTAGTAGCCGTTACGGCCAGCAACCTTGGCTGGCTACGGAAACAAGCGGATCTCTACCTACATCGGAGTGGCCCAGCTGGCTCGGGAAACGGCCGACTCCATACCGCAACGACAGCGCCGACTACTGACAGCAAGGCGCCAAGAAGCAATGGTTCTCCAACGCAGCCTAAATATGGCAGGTGGCCGTACCATCCTTCGACAAGACATTTGCTCCATCAGAATCTTGCCAGGGAAGCTTCACAAGACGACTCCCCAACTACACTCAATCCCAGGGCCACTAACATTCCCAGCCAACCAGATGAGCATCAGGTGTTTGCGGTTTAGTCCAACCGAGACAAGGGACAGTCGGAGGACTGGGAGCCCAGAGCCATGGACTGCGAACCAAAACGCGGACCCAGGACCAGACCACGACTCTACTTCCTTACAAACCTATAAAATCACAACATATTTTTGAGTACTTATCTTCATGTATTTTATTTGCATTCTTTTCTAAACATCATACCGCCTGTAGTAGGTTCTACCATGTCGACCGTCCGTAAGATCTGCTAGTCAATTTCCCTCCTCCGTGGTCCAATATTCCTTTTTTGTGCAGTTACATAACTAAGTAAATCGGTGAATAATGCCCAAGTACTTTGTTAATATGCTAACTCATTGATCAATGCCATCGTAATTTATCAGCCTATTACTTAAGTTTTGATAGGAGATTCTTTTCTTCATCCCTTCGAAAGTCTCCAATTATAGGTATTCTAAATTTCCTCCTTCAGAACCCCACATTGAACTCAGTCATTAATGTTGCTTTCTTGTAAATCTTCAATTATCTCACCCCCACCCCTCCTTTACTGTCGGTCAATTTTACATCAAAATAATATCGAATGATACTGCAGCAATGCAATTTATGAAACACTATTTGGAAGAGTTATTGATACGCGAACTTTGCCTTCAAAATACCATCAAGGCTTAATATAGATTTTTTTTCTGAAACCCGACACTCACCAGAACAGGTCAGACTGACATCATTTCTGTGGTTGCACTGATGATGAGTCCTTAAATAATATGGACAGTCGTACAGGCTCGACTCATTGCCTTGACATGCAAGGGTTTTGCTCCATACAGGGTCTTTCCCTTCTCCGAAATAAGCTCCCCTCAGCACCGAAACAGCGGCTCCGCATTGAAGTTGAGTGCACACCACGTTGGCGTTATTCATATCCCAGTGCAGGTCACACACGGTTCCCCAGGATTCACCAAACTGCAACTCTAGTCTTCCCGAACATTCGTCATTTCCGGACACCAACCTTGCAGTTCTGTGACCTGATAAAGATGTGACAGCAAACATGGCAAAGAAAATTATAGCAATGTACAGCCAAACCATATTATGTTCAGCATTTATCAGGGTCTGATATCGTTGGGTTACAATCTGTTCTCCGAGGGATATCCTGGCTTTCCAACAACAGAATGCACCGTATTTATTCATTTCTGGTGAATTAATTTTTACTGAAGCTTTTGCACACCCATGTTGGAAGTTAATTGTATGTGCGAACAAAACATCTGGTAATAATAATGGATCAGGAATATTCTAAAGTCAGTAACAGACAAACTTTTGATCGCCAGGTGCATACTCTATGTTCGTCATTTGGTCCACATAATGCAAATTCCATAAATATTTCGTTTTCTCTGTTTCCATATAACCATATAATAATTACAGCACGGAAACAGGACATCTCGGCCATTCTAGTCCGTGCCGAACGCTTACTCTCACCTCGTCCCACTGACCCGCACCCAGCCCATAACTCTCCAATCATTTCCTGTCCATATACCAATCCAGTTTTACTTTAAATGACAATACCGAACGTTCCTCTACCACTTCGACTGGAAGCTCGTTCCACACAGCTACCACTCTCTGAGTAAAGAAATTCCCCCTCCTGCAACCCCTAAATTTTTGCCGCCTAATTCTCAACTCATGTCCCCTTGTTTGAATCTCCCCAACTCTCAATGGAAAAAGCCTATCCACGTCAACTCTATCCATCTCCCTCATAATTTTAAATACCTCTATCAAGTCCCCCGTCAACCTACTACACTCCAAAGAATAAAGTCCTAACTTGTTCAACCCTTCCCTGTAACTTAGGTGCTGAAATCCAGGTAACATTCCAGTAAGTATTGTCTGTACTCTCTCCATTTTGTTGACATCTTTCCTATAATTCGGTGACCAGAACTGTGCACAATACTCCAAATTCGGCCTTAACATTGTCTTGTACAATTTTACCATTGCATCCCAACTCCTATACTCAATGCTCTGATTTATAAAAGCCAGCATATCAAAAGCTTTTTTCGCCACCCTATCCACATGGGAGTCCACTTTCAGGAAACTATGAACCATTATTCTTAGATCACTCTGTTCTACTGCATTCTTCAATGCCCTACCATGTATTTGCGAGCAGGGTTTCCTCATTAGTTAAGGCCAAATACTCGATCGTTCACTAAACAGGGTCCTTTGCATTCGACAATCCCATCTGCTGCTCGACGTGCGTGTGTGTGTGTGTGTGTCACGAAAACAAAATTCCCAGCAATAATGTCTGTGGCACACCGCTGGTCAGGTTTGCTCACAAGAAAATCTTTCCTCTATTTGTCTCCTTTATCGTGCAGGACATTATGTCATTATGTTTCCGCCCGAACTTTCTGAGATATTGGCATGCGAAGACATGGAAAAACGTTCCCAAAGTTTACTTGTATGCCTTCATTGATATTCTCAGCTGCTCTTCAAACACTCAACTGAATTAGTGAGACACGTTGACCCCACACAAATGTATGACCAAAAATTTAATCTGCATCTGCTTTTCCTGTTTTTCTTCTTCTGAATGTGTACAAGTACAAATGTTTCGAATTCCATCCCTTTGCGCACATTGTGAGAAGTCAACATTAAGGTCAGACGAAGGTGACCTCCAAATTCAATAATTTCAGCAATTTCCTTAATAGATGTTTCCTTATTTACGCAACGCTGAATTAAATGCATTACCTATTTTTTTGTTTTGCAATCACAGACTCTAACAAACCTGATGTTCCACAAGTATCCTAAAACATACTTGAGCTTTTGGATGCAAATTACGAGAAGACCTTACCCCGTCAAACGCTAAGAATTCACAGCTCTACGGACTGTCCTATTGAACCCAGCATGCAATTGAGAAATGAAAGCTGTTGACCTGTAAAACTGGGTTGCTGCCATGGGAACTGCATCGTTTGTAAAGGATGAGTGGTATAAATATGGTGAATACAAGCGTCCTTTACTTTCAGAAATAATTTATCAAATCCTGAAAGCATAGGTTTAGCGGAGATAGCAGATGTTTCACAAGGACCTGAGGGGCAAACTCGTCATCTACATGACGGTCTGTAGACAGAGAGCAGCATGAGGAAGTGGTTGAGACAGGTAAAGTGTTAATGTTTGAAAGCTATTTAGATTGGTAAAGGATAGGCATTGTTTTGAAGGATATAGGGACTCGTGAGGACAAACAAACGAAGATTGTCATGGCCGATTATTGCCTGTTTTCTTTTGGTGGGGGTGGGGGTGGGAGAACTGTTTCCGTGCTGTATCACACTATTAATGAACAGCTGGAAATGCTGGAACCGGGAACATTTCGGCGGAATGTACATCATCTGTCAGGGAAGATAAATTTTCGGCATTAAGAGAAGAGCATTAAAAACTGAAAACATAGGCCTAACGTGAGGGACTAAATAATTCAAAAGACCGGAGAGGGAACATTTACCGTGGTACTTGTATAGAAAGTGTTTGGCGGGCGATAGGACAGGACTGATTCAGTGACATATTGCACTATTAATCAAAGGCTGCAAATGCTGGTTGCTGGAACAAATAAAAAACAAACTATAGTAGTAAAGAGGGTGACAATCGTCATCTGTGGGGAAAGAAAATTCTCGGCGTTTCTGGTCCTGATCTGTACAGTCCTGACGACATTTTTTTCTCTCACGCCACAAATGTTACTCGACTCTTTCGAGTAGTTGAGCTGACACACGACTATATATGCACTTGTTGGTAGTATTTAATTAACATCACAGCAGAAGTACGGTAACAGGAAATTCAATTCCAACATGACGGGTATAATCCCAACGTGAATTGGATTTAGTTCGACATCACAAGCGAAGAGTGGTCCGCCCCGCTTATTTGCTATCGGAGTCATCCCGGACGACATCAAAATGGCGGGACCACAGGTATAAAAAACCTGATATTTACCTTCGCAAATAACGCCGACATCGTATGAATGTAAACCATAGTTAATCCATGCATTGATTCTACACCCTTGCAGACTGGCCTCTCTCCCGCTGCACTCAACTTTCTGATATAAAACGGGTCCGGATCCTTGCCCAAAGTGAGCATTGCCCATGGTTTTCTGCGCGGCGCCGCAGCCCAGCTCCCGACACGCCACAGCCGTCGCCTGCTCGTTCCACCTCTGATGTATCACAGACCACCAGTATCCATCGTGGAGAATCTCTACTCTCCCGGCGCATCGACTGCCACCATTCACCAATCTTACCTTTGAACTTCCTGAAAAATAACAGAAAATAAAATATCATAGACAGCGACGAGTTAAGACTCCTCAAACATTAAAACTATTCATGAACAACGTGATGATCAACGGGGAGATCAGGCTGTGGCAAACCCCCAATAAGCTGCTTAATATAACGAAAGTAATCAAAGGGTCAGATAACGTCCAGAGAACAGAGAGTCAACCAGTCATTCTACGGAAAGACATGGGTGTCTCCGAGGAAAACAAGATGATCTGCTTCAATGTTCCCTCTAATTTGTTTTACGGCTTTGCGGACCTAGCATGCTATAATAAGAAAAGATTTACACACCCCTTAAAACTGTACACCATTTAAAATGTTTAAATGTAAAAAAAAATCCAGCTCCGTGGCAACGAAGTCTAAGTGCGCGGCCGCGCACTCACAGAACTTATAGGGAACATTGACTCCTGTTTACTCTTCGGAGAGCTGCTGATGAACTGTTCTTTCCGTGCCTCCACTGTAGTTAGTCCTCATCAATCAGGTAATCGAACACAAACATTAATGGAGGTTTGGAAATTTCCTGGAGAAAGAGTCGAACTGATCCTCCACGTGTCTTCAGCTCACTACTAAAAGGATGGAATGAAAAACTGGGAGTTTTCTTTTCACTTTCAGGAATTAATAAAGTCAGCTGACAATACTTTTTCTGCTGACTGCTCTGCATGAAGTTTGGTGCTTGTCGTTCCATGAAAAGAGCAGACACTTCTCAATCAGATACTCCGTAACAATGAGTTTCAACAACACAGACCATCACTCAGTGAAAATTAAGCGAGCTTACCTGACTGTTCGTTCTGACAATCCACTGGACGGCCTGAAATGAGAAATGTACAATTAGATTTCTCTTTGGTGTTACAGGACAGGGGTGGTACACATATGGATTAGGAATTCATGGTAAGAGGGATATGAAATTAATATGTGCTCAATGATGAAAACATCCGCACCTCCCACCTTCCCGCCACCACCACATCCGCCTCCATCCCACGCTCAGTACCGTCCTCCGAGCTCTTAGTTCCGCTGCATTGCTTGACTTTGTGGCCCGAAAGACGCCGCTGCGATTCTCACAATAAATTTAAATTCAGAAGCAAAACAACATGATATGTTCCAGTTGGCAGAGTAATCCTTGAAATCACAAGTATTTGCCGCTCATGTATTTCCGGATATTACAAATGATGAGTTGTTATTGCTTCCACTAAACTTGCGAACAGTCTCATTGCTTAACATTGCCTTCTGCCCAGAAGGCAACTTGAACGCAGACTAAAGGGGTTACTCTGCCCAAAAATAAACTTGTTCTCCACTCTCTCTATTTACCCACGACAAAGCTCATTTGTCTCTTCATATTCGTCTGTGACATTGTTAGAATGATAGTCTAATGTTTATAATTACATTCGTTGATACACCGGGTCACGCACCTAAAACGGAAGACGATTTGCTCCCAGTCCGACTGCTCCGAACAAGTCTGCTCCTGTGACAGGAACCTTCTGACACATTGCTATGTTCATGTGATCGATTTTGAACAGGTGGAAAATGCATGGTTATGTTCATGAATACAAGGCCACTGTTATAATTTGTGAACGGTTTTCACGCCTTTTCCTCTGGTCCAGTTCGACCACACACATCAACTTATATCAGAATCAGGTTTATTATCACCGGCATATGTCGTGAAATTTGTTAACTTAGCAGCAGCGGTTCCATGCAATTCTCAATGCAGAAGAAAAAGAAATGCAATAATATTAATAGCAATAGTAATAAAATAAAAAATCAATTACAGTATACGTATATTGAATAAATTGAAAATGGAATGGATCCTCACCTTCACGGCTAGGTTAGACCTACCAGAGAATGAATCTAGACTAGATCTAGTAGCAGGATCGTGACTAGCTATGTCAAGGAGGTAAGCATGCCTTTGCCGCTTTGCAGGTTATGCCTCTTCAGGCAAAGGCAGCACCCAACGTGGACGCCGGCAGCAGAGCGTCTGATGGTGTCTGTGGCAGATGAATCCAAAAGAGTCAATGTTACAGTCACCTTGGTGACATGCGGATGAAGCAGAGTTTTGGTCAACGGATGCATCACTAGACTAATTAGTTGTCACTGCGGGGCAGCTTCCTTATGCGCTAAGTCTGTTACGCTCCTGTGTACCACTTAGCATCAGATTTGGAAGCCCAGAGAGACTGTATGGTGGGGGCACGACACTGTCTGTCTTATTACTGTACAAGGGGCTTTGGAATAGAAATCGATAGACAGTCGAAGAAGAAGAAGATTAAAAATCATGGGGAAAAACAGAATTATATATATTTAAAAATTGAGGTGTTGTTCAAAGAGGCCAATGTCCACGAAGGAATCAGATGGCAGAGGGGAAGACGCTGTTCCTGAATCACTGAGATTGTGCCTTCAGGCGTTCGTACCTCTTAGCTAATGATAACGGTGAGAAAATAGCATGCCTTGTGTGCGGGAGGTCCTTAATAATAAAGCTGCCTTTCTTGAAGATGTCGTGGATATTTTGTAGGCTAGTACCCAAAATTAAGCCGACTAAATTTACAACCATCTGTAGCTTCTTCCGATTCTGTCCAATAGCCACTCCCCACCCGCTCCAAGTCCCATACTAGACAGTAATGTAGCCTCTCAGCATGCTCTCCACAGTACATCTATAGAAGTGTTTGAGTGTTTTTGCCGACATAGCAAGTCTCTTCAAACTCGGAATGATGTATAGTCGCTGTCCTGCCTTGCTTATAACTCATCAATATGTTCGGACCAGGTTAGGTCCTCATAGATCTTGCCACCCAGGAATTTGAAACTGCTACCTCTCTCCACTTATGATCCCTTTATAAGGATTGATATGTCTTCCTTCATCTTATCTTCCTGAAGTTCACAGTCGGCTCTTTCGTCCTACTGACGTTGAATGCCAGTTTGTTGCTACGACGCTACTAGACTAGTTGACATATCTCGCTCCTGTAGGCACTCTCGTCAACATCTGTGATTCTACCAACAATGGTCGTATCATCAGCACACTTATAGACAGTATTTCAGCTATGCCTAGCAAAACATTCATGGGTGTAGAGAGAGTCGAGCAGTGGGCCAAGCGCACATCCCTGAGGAGCACAAGTGTTGATCATCAGCGAGAAGAAGATGTCTTCCAGTTAGGAAGTCGAGGATCCAATTTTCGTATGTTGTCAATTGGCAATGTTGACGCTCATTATATTAGGTTTATGACTCATAAACAATAATATGAATAAATTAACTCAGCCTCAGAACTGGATAAAATAACGAGTGTTTTTTTTTCAATCAGCGGCAGGTTACCCCCTTGCGCATCGATGTAGAGTGCCAGCTTGGGAACACTTCCCTCCTCAAAGGAGTTTTTACATTCGCTCTGTGGTTGGGTGGGCTTCCTCCGGTTTCCTACCGCATTCCAAATACGTATGCTTATGGCAGGTGAGTTGTTGGCGTGCAATGTTGCCGCCATGAGCGTAGCGATATTTTTGCGCAGTGCAGCGCAAGCCTCGCTGATTGGATTTGACTCAAACATCATAGCTCACTGTATGTTTCGAGCTACATAAGACAAATAGGTAAAGGTAATCATTTCTTTATTTTTCGTAACTGTTGAAACATTATCAATTTGCTGTTGTTTAAACCCATTCACTGTGTATTGAGAACTTTATTAAAATTATTTTCTTTCCGGATGATAAAAAAGAAACCCACCAAAGTCTCTAATCGACGTACTTTTCCGGAAACAAATCAGTTTATTCCTTCTACTCATTATTCTCCTTCATTCTGCACTTATTAAATCTCACGAAATCCCATGAGCTGCCCTTTGCATCATCGTTAGGGTTCCACCAAGCAATAGTTCATGGTAACTTACAAGCCATTCTATGTGGGAAGGTATTAGAGTACCGGGAGTAACAGGCTAGATCACAGGGAAACATACACTGCAGATCTCTCAAGACAACACCTTCCAGTAGACAAAAGTGTGCGTTTCTGCAACTACACAGTTGCAGACGCATTATTACGACGCATATTACGTAAAGGATACTTCTAGTATGTTGCATTAATAGAGACATCGCTCAGGCACAGGTGATCGGCGTTCAGTTGTAAACTCAATTTCTCCCTGTGTGGAGTAGCACGTACTCCATCAGAAACTCGGGCTTTGCCCACTTCCAAGATAGAGTTTAATTTTAAGTTAACTAAGAACTTTAAAATATTCCTGGAGTATGTCCACAAGCCAATAAGACATAGGAGCAGAATTAGGACCTTTGGCCCATCGAGTGTGTTCCTCCATTTCATCACATTCCTCTTAGCCCCAGTCTCTTGCCATTTCCCTGTATCCCTTCATCCCCTGACCAATGAAGAACATAACAAGCTCTGCCTTTAATATACGTAAAGACTCTGCTTCCACAGCTACATCGATTCCCCATTCTCTGTGGAAGAAGGAAATAAATTACCCTCCATATGCGTTTTAAAATGACGCCCTTATATATTGAGGCTCTATCGTCTGGTCTTTACGATTTTACCACGACTGGAAACATACTCTACTCATCCGCTTTGTCAGGTCCTTTCTGTATCTGACAATTTTCGATTACATAAGATCACTATCTTCTGAATTATAGTGAATATTGTTTTGAATCTCCTTTAACCTTTTGCAACTTCAGCATATCCTTTCGAATATAAGGGGCCCAAAAATACTCACAATACTCCAAGTAAGGCATCCCCTTTGCTTTATAAATTCTCACCATTAGATCGTTGTTTTTATGTTCTAGTCCTCTTGAAATGAATGTTAATATTGCAGTTGCCTTCGTCACCACATATTCAGCCTGCAAATTCACCTTTTGCGCCTCTGTTATTTTTTCGTATTTTCTTTTCATTTGGAAAGTAGTCAGCCTTTTCATCTCTTCCAGCAAATCTCACGAATCATTTACTTTCTGTTACATAAATCCCTTTGCCATATCTTTGCCCATTCTTCTCATCTGCCGAAGACTTTCTGTAGCCTCTCTATTTTCTCGAAACTACCTGCCCACCAACTATATTCATATCATCTGCAAGCTGCAATAACACTATCAATACCATCATCCAAATCATTGGCATTAAACGTGAAAATAAACGGTCCCAACACAATCTCCTGTGAAATAACAAAGTCACCGGCAGCCAGCCGTAAAACGTTGCCTTTATTCTTACACTTTGCCTCCTGCCGATCAGCCATTTCTTTCTCCATGCTAAATTATTTCCTGTAAATCCATCGGCTCCTAACGTGTTATGCAGCCTCATCTGTGGCACCTCGCCAAAGGCCTTTTACAAATCCAAGTACACATCATCAACGATTTCTGCTTCACTTATCCTGCTAGTTATTTCTACAAAGAGCTCCAATAGATTTGTTTGGGCAAGATTTTCTCTTGAAGAACTATGCTGACTGCCGCCTATTTTATTATGTGCTTTCAGTTACCTTGAAATCTCAATATTAATAATCGACACGAACACCTTCCCAACCACTGTGGCCAGCTCACTGTCCTATAGTTTCATTTCTTCTGCTTCTCTCCCTTTTTGATGCGTGGAGTGACTTTTGCAAAGTATCGGCCTTCCAGGATCTTGCCAGAATCTGGAGAACGTAGAATGATCATTACTAATGTCGGCACAATCCCTTCAACCACCTCTTTCAGAAGGTTTGGTGCCCATTTCAATATTATTAGTCGGCTTACTTTCATATTCCCTCTTTACCTTTTACCGACTTTATAGTTGCCTTTTGTTGTTTTGAAATGCTTCTCAATCAGTTCACTTCCCTCCAGGTTTTGCCTTTTATATGCCCTCCCTTTGTTTTTATGCTGGCTTTGAATTCTCGCGTTAGCCAAGGTTGTATCATCTTTCCTTAAGAATACTTTTTTTCCTTTCTTCCTCTGCAGGATGTATTCATCCTCTGTCTTCCGAATTGCTTTCAGATCATTATACTCTGTCGGCAGCCCTGCCAGTATTATTTTCCAATTAATTCTGGCTAACTACTATCATGCTTCTGTAATTCCTTTACTCCACTGTAATACTGATTCATCTGAGCTGACCTCCTTCTTCTCAAATTTCAGGTTAATTCGATAATATTATGATCACTTCTCCACTGAGGATTATTTTCTTCAAGCTCTCTGATAAACTCCAGTTCATCGCACAAAAGACAATCCTGAATAGCTGATCACCAAGTGGGCTCAGCTATGAACGGCTCTAAAAGCCCTCTCGTAGACACTAGATAAATCTCCCCTACTGGATTCCAACACAAACATAACTTTCTTAATCTACCTGCATATTGAAATCACCCATGACTATTGTAACCTTACCCTGTTGTCATGAATTTGCTACCTTACCTTGAAATTTTTAGGTTACATCCTTCATAACATAACAGCTCTGATGGGCAGAAGGATGAAGAGTTGCCGATGTCCACCCCCGCCCCGGGAGAATCACAAACAGTTACTGCTGCTATACTGCTCATGAGAGAGAGATGTAAAAGAAAACATGCAAGAACATCTGCTACAGATAAGAGAGAGATAAGAAAGGAGAGAGAGACTTGTTGATTCACCGTATTTTGACTTCATAGAGACTTATGACTTCTTCCAGGGTACTGAACTTTGTATTGAAACTCAGGAAAAGTCTGAGGTATCTGACTTAGTTCAGAAGGAATGCAGTCCTTTTGGGCCAGATGGACTTGGTTCAGTGAAGAAAGGGTTAACCTTGGTACCAGTGGAAAGTGAGAATTCTCAGTAGTTTGTGTTAGAAGGTGTGTTAAAAGTTAGTGAGTAGATGAAAGCTGGAGATGTGAATATTATTGAATGAGAAGAGAAAGGTGTTGTTCCTAAATTGAATAAAGAAAATTTAAAGACTAAATTGGTTTTAGAAGGATTGACAAAAGGGAAGGGACCGTTAACTGAACAACGGCTTGTTAACAAGGTGCCTGTGAATCAATTACAGTTTGTTTTGGAATTTAAAGGTAAACAACTCGCTGATGTTATTCAAGGAGGTGATTTGGAGAGACAGAACCAAAACTGTTGTTTTGATAAAGAGGAATCACTTGCAGATGTTGAACTGAAAACAAATAGAATGAAAGATCCTGAAGATAAAATTAATGACTTGCTTAAAAATAAAGAATTGTGTGGAAGTTCAGAAAATGGGCTTAGTTTGGAAAACATTGGTGATAAGATAACTCCTGTGAAAGGAGTATGTGAAGGCCTATTCCACACTGGTGAGCAAGTTAACCACGTGAGAGTTAAATGGAAAAGGGACAAAGGTTGACCAAATGCCACTTTGAATAACAGGATCTGGTTTTGAGGGAATTTGACAAAGCATGTGAATAATAAAGGTAAAAACACCATGGAAGATTGACAGTTTGAATGTTAAATTTTAAAGTAAAATAAAGATCAGTATTTGCACAAACTTTTGTATTGTACTATATAATAATCACACATGTATTGGTTCACATTTTGTAACATTTAAGCTAAGATCACAAACTTTTGGTATTTTTGGCTAATATGAAAAATAAAAATAGGAGGTTACTAAGTTGGAGTCTGATGCTATAGGAATTTGATATTAAGATACAACATATTAAAGGGAGTGACAATGTAATCGCTGTCTGTTTATCGAGATGTTAATTTGAATGTGTATCTGTATTATTTTTGTAGTTAAGACCACTTCTGTATTTTGTTAGATTCTGTAATTCTGTAAGATGCTGTATTAGTTAATTTTCATCTTGGTGAAAATTCCCAGAAGGATGGGGGTTATATGAAGGATGAACAGCTCTGATGGGCAGAAGGGTGCAGAGTTGCCCATGTCCCCCGCCCCCGGGAGAATCATACACCGTTACTGTTGCTATGCTGCTCATAAGAGAGAGAGATGTAAAAGAAAACATGCAAGAACATCGGCTACAGATAACCCACCGAAAGGTGTGGGGCATCTGAGACCGAACAAAGAGATCGGTCAGGTAAACTCACAGCAGGGCCGGTGGGGACTTGTGTGTGTGTCCACTCATGCCAGAGTGACGAGTCCACCACAGAAGAACAGTCTAGCTGAAGGACAGAGGGGTCATTAACTGAATGGCCACAACAACGACATGACGGATCAAGAACGAAGAGGAAGGTTTGCCTGACTGTCGCTGTTACTGCATGCTCGCTCTCCCTCTCCAACGATTACAACACAACAACCACTATGAACTGAACTGAACGTTATACTTTTATATGACAAGTCATTATCCCCTAAACATCGATAGAGCTTGTTTATTATTTCTTATTATTATTCCCACACTTTTAGTTTTATTATTGCTAACGTGTATTATCTATATATTTGTATTATTGGTATTGATTTGCTTATTTTATTAATAAACACTTTTGAATATAGTACCAACAGACTCCAACGGTTTCTTCTTTCTCTGCTGGTTAGACATCCAGTTACAGGGTACGTAACCCAACTGTTTGAAAAGCTCAATGCAACTCCGGGTCATTTTTCCCTTCCAGTTCTTTAACTCTATCCACAATAAGTTAACATCTTCGGATCTGATTTCAGATCATTATAATGCTTGATTTTCTATTTTATCATCAGAGCCTTGACGCCGTCTCTGCCCTCCTGCCTATCTTTTCGATACAATATGTACCCTTGGGCATTTAACTCGCAGCTATAATCTTCATTCATCCATGATTCTGTGATGCCTACAATATCAGAATTGCCAATCTGAAATTGTGTTGCAAGTCCATTTAGTTCATTCCACATGCTGACCGCATTCAAATATTACACCTTCAATGCTGTATTTACTCTTTCCGATTTTGTCCGGTTTTTACGTTCCAACTAATCCTGTTGTCTGAAATTTTGCCCTATCAACAGCCTCTTCTCAGGACACATTGCCACTATTTGTAAACCATCATCAGCACTATCATCGGATTTTCCTATGAATTTCCATGCATTGAAATACGCGTGACTCAGGACACCAGTGGCACCACGTTCAACTTTTTGATTGCTAATTTTCTCTGAGATCATAACGACATCTCGCACCATATTAACTCCACTAACTGTCCTAATACTCAAGTTCACAACCCAATGCAATTCTAGTTTTAAGGCCCACCATGCATCATTAACAATTGTTCCCGCTAGGTGATTAAACACTCCCTTGTTCACGGCAAATCGTCCCTTCTGTATCGGTCCCATCTTCTCTGGAAGAGATCCTAATGATCCAAGTATTGTATGCTCTCCTTCCAATACGAACATTAGCCATGTAATAAATTGTTTAATATTCCCAGTTCTGGTTTCACTTACACATGGTACGGATAACAGTCCTGAGATTACAAACCAAAAGGTCCTGCCCATTAACTAAGCACCTAGCTCGCTAAAATCCCTATGTAGAATCGCGTAACTTGTTTTACCTATGTCCATGGTACATATATGAACCACCACTTGTGGTTGTTCGGCCTCCCACTTAAGAATGCTAAGGACTCAGTGAGAGATATTCCCGGATTCTGGCACCCGGGAGGCAATTTACGATCCGGTATGTTAGTGACTGGGAAAATCTATGGTTGGAGATTTAGAAAGAAGGAACATTTTAAATAGCATTCAATTGTAAGTTGATGTTTGCCGCTCAGCACAGACTCGAAGGCCGGAAGGAGCGAATGAGCGTTTCTGTGTGTGTGAGTGACTATATACGTGGCTCTCCTTTCCGAGAGAGAAATTAATTCATTTCCATCCGGAAATAACACGAAATAGTTTGCTTTCATTTAAGGGGTCGCAGAGATAGTATATTTAAGTGTAAATGAATATTGAACTTTATGAAAATCTATCGATATTCAGTTCACATAGTTATTAGCTTAATCAGAATTTCTGAACTAAATTTGTATTTTTTTTAATTGGAATCTAATTTTCACCACAGATTCATGCCTGAATGTCTCATGTTATTATGATCTGATTTGTAAAACGTATCTATAAATAAATGATCTCGTACCCGATGGCAATTAGGATCCCATGAACCAAGTACTCAGGGAAACATACGGTCAAATATTTTAACTTTCTCCATGCTCTACACCATTTCCCTGAGTTTAAAACATATGCGAATAAAAATTGATAAATTACATCCATTCATTTTTAAATAAATAGCAAACAAGTATTCAACAAACGAGATAAAATCAAGAACACGCGGCAGATTAGAATGTATCTGCGTAAAGAGAAACAGACAGTTTACTTCGTTGAGCATTCCACGAATACTGTGCACTCTGCTTTAATGATAATTTATTTTGTCCGTCGATGCATCTTGATGTTCTCCCAGGTTTCTTTTTTCCGTTATACGGCAGTAACGCACTAAACATTTTACATGACTTAAAAAGAGATAAAGAAAACATTTACCACTAAAATTTGCACTATTGGTTTGACTTGGGAAAGAAATGGAATGTAGAGTTCAAAATATTAGGAACGGCAAATTCTCTCATGCTTGAAATGGAACACGGAAACTCGCACTGCAAGAAAAATATCTGGTACTTTTCTCCGGCCGCTCAAAAATACAAAATACAAAATATCGTATAACTGAAGATTCCAATTAAACTCATACACAATGATTTCAATAATATAAAATATGAAAATGATTTCCAGAAGCTGAGACTAAATCCACTAGAAAAACTTGTTCACTTAACTGTGCAACTGAGTGTTTTGAAAGAACTGATAATTACCAGCGATAGGAATGAGTACGAGCGTCAAACAAGAGCAGCAGCTGTAACTTTGGTTGTTGCTCGCATTCACTGAATTATATACTGTGAAATCAGATTGGCTGTTTCCCAAGTGTGCCCACTATCCAACATCGATTAATAATTTGTTTAGAATATAAAATGACAACAGCCGCGTGTTTTCTAAAGCGAGAATTTTCGAGCTAAAACAATTAATCTACCGTTCTTTGCAAATTTACAGTGAAGTATTTGACAGAAACTCAGTGGGAACTCCATGTAATTAACAGAAGCACTTATACTGCAAATGATAGAAATGGAAATTTGCTTACAGAACGAAAACACAAAATGCAAATTCAATGCCAAATTCCAACGGAGCATTTCCGTCATCGTTTCTTGGAAACAAATCGGCCGATTCCTGATCTATTCAACCAGTACGTTCCAAATGTTGAAGCACATGAAATATTGATTTCATCGAGAATTCGCAGGGCGACAGATATGTTCCTCTGCTTTCTGTTTACCACATCAACATTGATTTATCAGAAAGTTAGAAGGGGAAACGGAACTTTTATTTTTACTGTTTTTTTTTCCATTTCACTCAATTTTCTGTAACAGTGTTGTAAAATTACGCGAGATTGGACATTACTGATAATGACCATGTCAATAAATGATCTAATATTTTCAATATTCTTAATGAACTCACAATTCCAGACCTTCAACACCATTAGTGCCAAGATAGTCAACAGCAATCTCTCGGTCGTCATTTTGAGCGATCAGACCTGTATGTTCAACGAGTAGTCACAACAATATCTGAATAATTGATCTGAAGTCAAATTCTTCGAGAATTTTTTGAGTATTCAATATTTCTCTCTCTACACCCAATAGCTTTCCCCTCAATTGACGCATTTATTTTATTTTGCTGAAACGCACCAATGGGAAAGGACTTGTCCATTAAAGGTATTGATGCGTTCTGCATTCTGAGGAAGCAATGAGCTGAGATAATGTGAAAAAACAATGATGCAACGACGCGGTATCTACAACCTAAAAAAATATTCCGTCATAGAAGATAACTGCGAAGGAGTAGGTTATTCAGATTATTGCAAAGGCTGTTTCTTATTCGGTGGGCTTTCGCTGAGACCACATTACATATCTCCCCCTTTCCCAATATCAGGCAGTTGGACACTTTGGCGATTTGGTCAGCGATCTTTCCCGGACTCCCACTTTCATTAAAAAGAGCAAATCAATTTTATTTTCTTGTCTATATTACCGATCAATATTGTTCGTCGTCACAACAAATCTGTTAGGTTATTTTCATCCGAAAAGTCTAAACATTTAAACCAAAATGATGTTTTATCTCTCGGTGCTTCTCCAGTATTCACTACCATTTTTTTTGCCTGAAATGTATGATTGTTCCATTATCGTGTTATTTTAGTACCTCTCCTCTTCTTTTTGATGATTTTGTAATTTCTCAGAAGTATTTATTTCAATGATATTCCCACTGGCTCATCCTGGCACTCAACCATTTCAATGATGTGAAAGTTTATCATCATCCCCACCGCACCACGCAACACACACCCACACATACACACACCGTTCAAGGAGTTCCCGTTCTTCCTATTTTCGTGTCAGATTAGAGAACCTGATACGTATAAGAACATTTTCCAATATTGCTGCAGTGCAGGGAAATAAACGTGCTTGCAATGCGATGTGCAATGGCGACTAGGAGACAACATGCAGCAAGCACTAGTTTGAAGTGAAAATATGGAAGACCCGCAGTATCGCGGCAACCATTTTCATTCTGACGACTTGGGGGTGAACATGCGGTTTCTGGGTTAAGCAGTGGACTATGAACATATCAGACTTCTGGAAATGGACGAAGAACAACAGAACAAATCGAAGTTAAGTTACTTGTTTTCTTCTGCTTAATGAATACTTTGCTTCAGTATTCACTGCGGAAAGGGATCTTGGCGATTGCAGGGATAACTTACAGTGGACTGAAAACCTTCAGCATGTATATATTAAGTAAGAGGATGTCCTGGAGATTTTGGAAAGCATCAAGTTGGATAAGACACCGAGACTAGACGGAATGTATTCCAGGCTACTGTGGGAAGCGAGGGAGGAGGTTGCTGAGCATCTGGCGAAAATCTTTGCATCATCAATCTAGACGGATGAGTTTCCGGAAGATTTGAATGTCGGGGAAGTTGTTCCCTTATTCCTGAAGGGAGTAGAGATAGCCCAGTGAGTCTTACTTGAGTGGTTTGTAAGTTGATGGAGAAGATCCTTAGAGGCAGGAGTTATGAACATTTGGAGAGGCATTATATGATTAGGAATAACCAGCATAGCTTTGTCAAAGGCAGATGGTGCCTTCCGAGCTTAACTGAAATGATTGAGGATGTGATTAAACTTTGATGAAAATAGAGCCGTAGATGTCGTGTATATGGATTTTAGCAAGGCATTTGATAAGGTTCACCATGCCAGTCTCATTGAGAAAGTAAGGAGGCATTGGGATCCAAGAGGACATTGCTTTGTGGCTCCAGAACTGACTTGCTCACAGAAGGAAAAGTGTTGTTATACACGGGTAATTTTCTGCATGGAGGTCGGTGACAGGTGGTGTGTCTTGGTGATCTGTTCTGGAACGCTTACTCTTGGTGATTTTTATGAAAGTGACCTAGATGTGGAAGTAGAGGGATAAGTTAGTAAATTTGCCGATGACACAAAGTTTGAGGGTGTTGTGCATAGTGCGGAGAGCTGTCAGAGAGGCATTCACAGGGTGCAAAGCTGAGTTGAGAAGAGGCAGATGGATTTCAACCCAGCTAAGTGTGACGTGGTTCATTTTGGTAAGTCAAATATGACGACAGAATATCGCATTGTGGAGGATCAGGGGAATCATGGTGTCCTAGTCCATACGACACTCAAAGCTGCTGCACAGGTTGACTCTGTGGTTAAGAAGGCATACAGTGCATTGGCCTTCATCAATCGTCGCACTGGGTTTAGGAGCCGAGAGGTAATGTTGCAGCTGCAAAGGACCCTGGTCAGACTCTTCTTGGAGTACTGTGCTCAATTCCTGTCGCCTCACTATAGGAATGATGTGGAAACCATAGAAAGGTTGCAGAGGAGATTTACAAGTTTGTTGTGTGGATTGTGGAGTATGACTTACGAGAATAGACTGAGTTAGCTCGGCCTTTTGTCCTTGGAACGATGGGGGAGGCGAGGTGACCTGCTAGGATGTAGAAGATGATAAGAGGAATCCATCATGTGGACAGTCAGGGACATTTTTTTTCCCAGGGCTGAAATGTCCAACACTTGAGGGCATAATTTTAAGGTGCTTGGAAGTAGATACAGAGAAGATGTCAGGGGTTATTATTTTACGCAGAGAGTGGTGAGTGCGTGGAATGCGCTGCCGGCGGCGCTGGTGGACGCGGAAACGGTAGGGTCTTTTAAGAGACTCCTGGATAGGTGCGTGGAGCTTAGAAAAATAAAGGGATATGGCTCCCCTAGGTAATTTCAGAGGCAAGGGCATGTTCGGTACAGCGCTGCGGGCCTAATGGCCTGTACGTATTATAGGTTTTCTTTGTTTCCGTGTTAACTTCCAGCCTTATTTTATTATTGGGTGAGCAGCAATGCCATTCAATAGAGTTTGGTTCTCCTGCCAGTTATGGAAAATCAGGGGACAGTCCATAGTCCCCTCGACTCTGTCGGCAAGAGATGTGTACAGTTGCTGTTCCTGTGAGGACGAATGATTTGTTTGGAGTAACACTGAGCCCATTGATCGTCATACAGGAATTAGATATTTTGTAGAAGACAGTCAGCCATCTAGATAAGTAACAGAAAGGGAAGCATTGAGTGAATCCCCAGGGCTAACCAGATATGAAAGCACCATTTAAGAGATGAGTTGGGGTGTCCCCTCAGGAAAATATAGTAGCAGCAGGCTGAAAGATCAATACAGTCTACCGCTGTTCAATCGTGGGGTACTGAGGCGATAGGAAGTTGTTAACGCAAAGGTACAGGAAGCTGTTTCTGAATTTTGTGACTCAGGCAGGAGCTAAAAAAATATCAACGCTTGGTTTGTCATTGGAAGTTTACTGCTTGTGGCATATAATGCTGAGGTATATAATTGAAAGGGAGTGCAGTTCATTGCATGTATCAGCAGTTGGTGCATTCTGCAGGCTTTAGAGATGTTGTTTATTAGGAGTTCCTCTGGGGCAGCTGCAACCCATGTAGAAAGATGCGATGCTGCAGGACACATCAGGCACCGAATCCCTTGTAGTAAGGTTCTCAATTTGTACACGGGTGGGATTAAACCAGATTAACAAACGGTGCGAACCTAAATTGTACCTGAGATAGAAAAAGTGATAGAAGTGTAAAGTTCTAATCAGTATGTCTGAAAGGAAAACAAGCAGTGAGAGTTCAGGGGAATGATAGGACAAAAATTGTGTTTCTTCCAACTCAGTGAGATTTAGAAAAAAGGACGATGAACTTGGTCTCGATTACTGCATTATACTATGATGGTGTTCAATGGGAGAGAAGTGGTTGCAATTGGGCAGGACTGACTGCTCACCGGGATTTCAACAAGCCAAAAATAATATAAATGGAAGTAAAATGATGGGTGAGTTCTGTGTCAAATCAAGGTAATGTCACAGCTCTACTCAGAGCAGACAAGCAGTCAGCGATGCAAAAATGGGTAAGGATGAAAATATGAAGTCATACTGGACGGATTCTGTTCATTGCTCTCGGCAGAAAGTAAAACCAAGCGCAGATAAAATTACAGGAAATGCAATTGGAGAGGCCCTTTTAGGGATATATTGAAAAACCTAAACAAAGGAATAGTAATGCCAATAGCGTATAAACATGAACTTTGCAAGTTGAGCTAAAAGAACGACAATCTATTTTCATCATTGATACAGAACAAGAGGTTGAATAGAGTGATGGATTGACTGCTCAAGTATGAGAGAATTAGTGCGTGGAACGAGACGATATGGGAAAGTACCAAATAAGTAGACAAGATTGTAATTTGTAACCAAGACGATTGATGGTGGTTATGCTTGGATATTGTCCATTTATAAATGTACTTGAAAATATCCATTTTGCTGGATTGATCAGGACGACGAACGTGCATAGAAAGCACAGTTACATGATAGTTTGTAGTCTGAAACGGGTTGCACATAAATGGCATATTGTAGTGCTGAAAGGGATTATCTAGCTGGATATAAGTATCATGGTGTCTGCAGAATGGCTGTTGATTTAGATATATCTGTTTTTATATTTTCCTTGGAGGATGATATAAAAATGGTGGATGTGTGCAGGTGGAACAATATCATCGCTGATGCAACAGGATATGGATCATTAACTGTTGCTGGCGGAAAATGGCAAATCGTGTTCCACTTGGACATGAGGCAAGACGATGGGAAGGCAGTCCGTCAATGATAGATGGTTAGGTGAACTATTATACAGAGAGATCTTGGGGTTCAAGTCCATCCCTTCCTGAAAGTGAAAATGTAAATTCAGTGGATGGAAAGGATGAAAACTTGCACCATAACAACATTGCAGAGGCCACCGAGGATAAGAGTCAGGATTACATGGTGTAGCTGTATAAAGCGTATGTTCGGCTGCACTTGGATACAACTTTCCATTTTCATCAACGATTTCTAAAACATGTGGAAGTTTTGTACATGGTGCAGAAGGCTCTTAACCGGATGCTACTGGGATTATGGAGCTTTACTTGTAAGGATAGGCTAGATAACCTAGGATTATTTCAAGGAGGGACAAGAGAAAAATTCATCAACTTATATGAGACAGGTGATAAGTGAGACAGATAGCCAGAATTTCGTTCCCATGTTAGAAAGTCAAATACTACGCTGCATAGCTTTAAGCAGAGGGGAGTGAATGTTTAAAGGCAGTCTGTCGGGCATGTTCATGACACAACGAAGAAGAGTACTTATAAACGTTGCCAAGGCTGCCACTGGAAGGAGGTGTGTTAGTTGCATTTAGGAGACATTCATCTGGGCACCTGAACAGATAAGGGGCGGAGAAACGGGAAATGGGCAAGCAGAATTCATGAGTAGTACTTGATGTGGACTTCCGCACAGATATTATGGGAACAAGGGTTGTTCCACTTCTGTACCATTTTATATTCGATGCACCTGCAATTCTCTTCAATGTTTAAGGTATATTTACTTTCAAAGTGTTTCTCTTTCAGCACATAGAACGCTAAGATTTTTTTTCAGGGACACAAACATTAATCCAAAAATCACAATACTAGACAGAAAAAAAAAACTAGCGTGCAAAAGACAACCAATTGTGCAAATGCAAAAGATAATAATAATAATGACTACAAACAATTAGCGATACATTTTAATAACATCAAATGAAAAGCCCTTGATTATTCATTGTTAAAATGAGTTCATAGGCTGTGAGAGCAGTTCAGCGATTGGACGAATAAAGTTGAGTGATGTTATCCTCTCTGATTCAACAGCATGATGGATAATGGAAAGCAAACATTCCTGAAACTGATGGTATGTGTCCTGATGCTCCTGTAGTGCAGTTCCTAATGGCAGCAATGTGAGAAGAGCTTGACTTGGACCGTGGATGTCCTTGATGATGGAAGAAAGTGCTCAGTAATGGTTAGGGCTTTAGCATTATTGGTACCAATACGGGCTGTTTCGAGTATTGGATGCCGGATATTCCATTCAAGAGCATTGGTAATAACATACCAGATCGCGATGCAATTAGTCAATATACACCTCTCTGATCATCTGTGGAAGATCGTCAAAGTTTTCAATATCATGCCAAATCTTTGGGAACAGAGATGCTGCTGTGCTTCATCACAAAGGCCCTTATATCCTAGGCCCAGGACAGATCTTCTGAAATTATGACACCGAGGAATTTAAAATTGCTAATCCTCTCAACCTCAGAATACCCGATGTGGACTAGCTCATGGACCACTGGTTTCCTCCTCCTGAAATCAGTAACTCTGCTGACAATGAAAGGATGTTGTTGTGCCACCACTCAAACAGAATTGTAATCTCCCTTCTATATTCATTGACATATCCCACTTACAGTGTGTTTGTATGCGCTCGATGTGTTCTTTGTCATCATCATTGTGTTCCTTTTTACGGACTTGTTCACAGACATGTATCCCAAGAGTGTTTTCTTTGCCTGGTTAGGAGCCTTCTCCTCGCTGTGCGTTAAATGACTGTCCTGAAGATAGTGGGAATTCCATCTCTCGAAGGTGGCTGGCAATCAACTTTTCTCTGGAAATTAGAACTGAATAATACATACTCACGTACCTAGAAGTAATCACAACACAAACTGAAAGGAGAATATAGAGTTTAAGTGAAAGACACTGCAAGTTAAAAGAAGAACAAATCACATATAAAATTCTAGTAGCACTCAACAGACCACTTAAAGACTCTTTCAACTGTCACAAATGTCATGAATATGAAAGGTTACAAGTAAGTGCTCTAATGAAAGACCAAAAAGTTTAAAGAGAAGAACAAAGAGGCTTACTGGAATGTGGAGCACAACTCTGAACCTACAAACAGAATAACATAATCTTTTATCTTTTTTTAAAGCTGATCTCTGTTTACAACATAAACTTCCTGAACTCAATGCTGATTTAATAAAAAAAAAGTCTGACATACTCCCATTGAAGGGATGGAAATATACAGATAAAAAGTGAAGACAGAAGAGCGATGAAGAACAGGACAGAAATTACTTGTTACGAAATTCAGTGTGCCAACTTTCAATAACATCAACTGGGTCTCAAAATTTGGCCTACTCACTTTTTTGTATCAATTTTCACATAACGATCTTACATGCCATCTTGGACAATGACTCCCATCCACTCCATAATGTACTGGTTAGGCACAGAAGTACATTCAGGCAGAGACTCATTCCAGGGAGATGTAACACTGAGCGTCATAGGAAATCATCCCTACCTGTGGCCATCAAATTTTACAACTCCTCCCTCGGAGTGTCAGACATCCTGAGCCAATAGGCTGGTCCTGAACTTATTTCCACTTGGCTTGATTAACTTAATATGTTTTAATTAGTTATGGCTTTATATTGCTATATTTCTTCACTATTCTTGGTTGGTGCGGCTGTAACAAAACCCAGTTTCCCCTCGGGATCAATAAAGTATGTCTGTCTGTCAATGTGAATCAGATATTTTCTATTAATTTAGTATAACACTTTGGACTATGTTGTAGAAGTTGTCCATTTGGAGTGAACTATTTGTTTCTTTGTCAGATTTTATACTCGAGTTTGCTCTGCTCTGCTGTGAGCAGAGATTGTTGTCGTTCTAAAACTTTCCACACTAATTGATTTTGCCAGACAGTTGACTCTCAGAACATCTTCAAAACAAGACAGATGTACATATTTTGTGTACTTGTGGTCATTTCCCAAGTATTTTAGGAAATGCAATCACCCACACACTTGCTTTACAGTATTGAAAGGTTTTCAATATAAGATAACTGATTATTGTTTTCCTTACCAACTATATGCAAGGAATTACTGTGGCATTAATAACTGAACATTGTGCCTAATACTTCTTTTCATTTCATTCACTGTATACAGAGACTGCTGCAGCATTCTGCAGCAGCACAGCAATGTCTCTACAAAACTGTTATCGGTAGCTCTTAAGGTAACAGGAAACACCTGCTATGGCAGATTTTATTTTTCTTCTAATCTGAAATATTGAAATGCCAACTCTATATTTGGTAGCATGTTGTATTCTGACTCAAAAAGGTTTTTGGATCCATTTTCTGATCCAGATACTTAACACATGAAGCCATTGCTAAAATGTATATTTTTATGAACAGAATAGTAGGATGTAAATACTGACAAACTTCAAATCATGAACTGAATAATAACTTTTATCATCCCACATCTGTGGTCCTTAACACTAATACAAACATTCTCTCATATGATTTCACAGAAGAGGGGAATAGGTAGACACATGGCAGGACTAAAATTGACATCTGATCAATATTATAAACCCATACTGAGTTTTCCAGTAGAAATGCTGAGCTGGTAGTGCTCCTTCGTAATTAGTAGAGTAAGTCTGGAACCTGAAATGTTACTATCCATTCTTTTTAATTAATCTATTTTATTCCTTTGCTCAGCATAACAAAACTTCCAATTTCCAGATACAGTTACATTTATATTTCTTCCCCTCACAGATATCAGGTATCAGAACACATCCATCAAAATATATATATCACCACAACATCCTATACAAAAGCCTTTATTAGTATAGCAGACAGGTTTACATTTATATACTGCAGAAAAGCTTGCCATGTTTTATGAAAACTATTTGTTTTTGAGTGTACCATACATGTCAAAAAGTCCAAAGGAATGTATTCTGTGATTAATTTTTGACAACCAAAAAGTCAAGGGGCCTTATCAGATATCCAACAAAATAAAATGATCTTCCTCGCACAAAAAGTCAGGATGTTTACAAGTTTCTTCTGATGTGCATAAATAATACACATGCTGGGTAAGCCTAAGAGAAAAGACACTGGGTCCAGTTCAAGCTCCATCTTCAGAATCTTTCCCATTTCACCCAGATTATCACTCAAGTATGCCTGAAGTTCGGGACAAGTCCAAAGACAATAGGTGAAAGTTCCAGTATTTATTTTATATTTAAAACACTTCGGAGAAACCCCCATCTTAAATTTTGAGAGCCGATCTGATGTCAGATGGGTTCTATGCAGAATGTTGTGTTGCAATGGTTTAGTTCTATTGAAAACTGAAATCTTCTTTGCATTATCACAGTTGTCTTCCAAGCTTTCAGCTGTAATTTCTACTCCCAGCTCTTCCTCACATAAACCTTCCCAGCAGCTCAGACTCTCCACAAGAACATTCCCTCAGGATTCTGTAAAAGGTACTAATGGATACTTCACTCTTAGAATGAAACACTCTCTTTTCTATGTCAGAACTATAGAAATCAGTTACCAATGATTTTTTTTTCTGTTTATAGTCTCTTATCTGAAAGAAACAAAAAAGATTCTTGTTGGGTATGTTAAATTTCTGTACTATTTGACTAAAAGACACCATCGTTCCTTCATCAAACAAAACCCCTAGATGGAAAATAGCCTTAGAAATCCAAAGATTAAATCCAGACTCCATTATGCCAGGCTAAAAATCTGGACTGCCGGTTAGTGGAGTGAAAGGTGATATTTTCGCTGCGGTGCCCACAGTATGTCACACCACCCTCCAAGCCCTGACTGTATTAATTGTTACTGGATTGCGACAATATTCCTAAAATAGTTCCATCTTATTCAGGAAAAGCACATTAATAAGAGGGCAGTTTGCTAGTGAAGCTTCAATGTCTACCCAAATTGAGGAGGGGCCCCTGCAATCCCAGTCAACCACATAAAATAAAAAGGAACTTAATTGATACTTTTTGATGTCTGGAAAATCCAGACCCCTGGACTACTAGGAAGATGTAACTTAAACTTTTTAATATAGGGTTTTATTTTTGCTCCAGATGAAAGAAAAAAAGTCATTTTTAAGCATTTTTGGGTAAAAATGACTGGAATCATTTGTATTGGGTAGAGTAGATGAGGAAGACTGTTCATTTGAGCAAGGATATTCGGCCAAGCCAAGAAATGGGAAAAGTGCTCCATTGTTCAAGATCCTGTTTGATTTTGTCAAATAACAGTGCAAAGTTAGCTTTGAACAATTGATCAAATGTAGGTGTAATAAATATGCCTAAGTAAACAACACAACTCTGCGACCAGTGGCAGGCAGGCAAATCCAGGGCAAAAAGCAAAAAGACTTTTCAACATAATTGTATAAGGGCTAAGAGTGTGAAAACAAGCCTGAAGGCTTTGTGTGTCAATGCGAGGAGCATTCGTAACAAGGTGGATGAATTGAATGTGCAGATAGTTATTAATGAATATGATATAGTTGGGATCACAGAGACATTGCTCCATTGGTGACCAAGGATGGGAGCTCAACATCCAGGTGTATTCAATATTCAGAAGGAATAGACAGGAAAGAAAAGGAGGTGGGGTAGCATTGCTGGTTAGAGAGAAGATTAACGCAATAGAAAGGAAGGACATTAGCCTGGAGGATGTGGAATCGATATGGGTAGAGTTGCATAACACTAAGGGGCAGGAAATGCTGGTGGGAGTTGTGTACAGGCCACCTAACAGTAGTAGCGAGGTTGGGGTTGGCATTAAACAGGAAATTGGAAATGCGTGCAATAAAGGAACAGTAGTTGCAATGAGTGACTTCAATCTACATATACATTGGGTGAACCAAATTGGTAAGGGTGCTGAGGAAGAGGATTTCTTGGAATGTATGCGGGATGGTTTTCTGAACCGACATGTCGAGGAACCAACTACACAGCAGGCCATTCTAGATTTGGTATGGAGCAATGAGGAAAGGTTAGTTAGCAATCTTGTCCTGCGGGACCCCTTGGGTAAGAGTGACCATAATATGGTGGAATTCTTCATTAAGATGGAGAGTGACATAGTTAATTCAGAAACAAAGGTTCTAAACTTAAAGAAGGGTAACTTGAAGGTATGAGACGTGAATTAGCTAAGATAGACTGGCAAATGATACTTAAAGGGTTGACGGTGGATATGCAAAGGCAAGCATTTAAAGATCACATGGATGAACTACAACAATTGTTCATCCCAGTTTGGCAAAAGAATAAACCAGGGAAGGTAGTGCACACGTGGCTGACAAGGGAAATTAGGGATAGTATCAAGTCTAAAGATGAAACATAGAAATTAGCAAAAAAAAGTGGCAGGCCTTAGGACTGGGACAAATTCAGAGACCAGCAGAGGAGGACAAAGGGCTTAATTAGGATAGGGAAAAATGATTAGTAGAGAAAGCTGGCAGGGAACATAAAAACTGACTGTAAAAGCTTTTATAGATCTGTGAATAGAAATAAAGATTGGTCACAGGTCCTTTACAGTCAGAAACAGGTGAAGTGACCATTGGGAACAAAGACACGGCAGACCAATTGAATAACTATTTTGGTTCTGTCTTCCCTAAGGAGGACATAAATAATCTTCCGGAAACAGTAAGGGACCGAGGGTCCTGTGAGATGGAGGAACTGAGGGAAATACATGTTAGTAGGGAAGTGGTGTTAGGTAAATTGAAGGGATTAAAGGCAGATAAAACCCGAGGGCCTGATGGTCTGCATCCCAGAGTGCTTAAGAAAGTAGCCCAAGAAATAGTGGAAGCATTAGTGATAATTTTTCAAAATTCCTTAGGTTCTGGATTAGTTACTGAAGATTGGAGGGTGGCTAATGTAACCCCACATTTTAAAAAAGGAGGGCGAAAGAAACAGGGGAATTATAGACTGGTTAGTCTCATAATGGTGGTGGGGAAAATGCTAGATTCGGTTATCAAAGAGGTGATAACAGCACATTTGGAAAGAGGTGAAATCATCGGACAAAGTCAGCATATATTTGTGAAAGGAAAATCATGTCTGACGAATTTTTTGAAGATATATCTAGTAAAGTGGATAGGGGAGAGCCAGTTGTTGTGGTATATTTAGATTTTCAAAAGGATTTTGCCAAGGTCCCACACAAGAGATTAGTGGCAAACTTAAAGCACACGGTATTGGGAATATGGTCTTGATGTGGATAGAGAATTGGTTGGCAGACAGGAAGCAAAGTGTGGGAGTAATCGGGACCTTTTCAGAATGGCAGGCAGTGATTAGTGGGGTACCGCAAGGCTCAGTGCTGGGACCCCAGATGTTTACAATATATATTAATGATTTAGACAAGGGAATTAAATGCAGAATCTCCAAGTTTGCGGAGGATACGAAGCTGGGTGGCGGTGTTAGCTGTGAGGAGGATGCTAAGAGGATGCAGGATGACTTGGATAGGTCAGTGGGCAAATTCATGCCAGATGCAATTTAATGTGGGTAAATGTGAGGTTATCCACTTTGGTTGCAAGAACAGGAAAACAGATTATTATCAATGGTAAAATACTAAAATTATCCGACCTAATAGCATTAGTGAGAATCGCAGCCAAAGGGTCTTTGTAAAGAACCTTCACTCACTTATAAAATTATTGCCCAAACCAAATCGTTCTAAAGTAAAAAAAATGATACGGCCATTCGACACAATCAAAGGCCTTTTCTGCATCTGAGGAAACCATGAAGCCTTCCACTGCCTGTTGCTGACATGCCTGATTCACATTAAGTAATCTTCTGATATTGTTTGATGACCTACGGCGTTTTACAAGACCCATTTGATCCTCTTTTATGATCAAAGGTAACATAGATTTTAATCATAACACTAAGGTTTTAGATAAGTTTTTAAAGTCAACATTTAACAATGAAATAGGCCTGTAGGAAGCACTATCTTCAGGTATCTTTCCTTCCTTAAGAATTAGGGAGATATAGGCTTCTCTCAATGATGGTGGGAGGAGAACACAATTAAATGATTGATTGACAATATTTAGCATAGGCTCTGATAATAACCCTGTGAACTCTTTATAGAATTCACTCATTAGTCCATCAGGACCAGGTAAGGACTACATCCCAGATTGTCCATCATTGTGCATGCTCAGATTGATACAGTTTAGAATAGAAATTCTTAAACACAACATTAATCATTTTAGAATTACTAGTGAGGGATCCAGTCCCATCCCTAATTGAAGCAATAGTCTGGGAGGTATTTTTCTTTCTAGATAAATAAAGCCAAATATCTACCTGGTTTTTCACCACGTTCAACCATTGTATAGCAAAACTCAATTTTCTTTTGGCTGCTTGTGTAAGTAAAGTGTTTAGTGTACAGTGTAGGGTTGTGATATACTGTAACTTGGCTGCAGAAGGCTTATTAATATAATCCTTTTCAGCTGCCACAAGCCTTGATTCCACAAGACGCTGCTGTTCCACAGCTTGTCGTTTCTTACAAGCAGAGTAAGAATTATTAATCTTCATCACTAGGCCTTAGTGTTTTCCCAGTGCATCGATGGACTGATAGTTTATTTGGAATTAAGAGAGAGGGAAGTTTTGAATTTGGAAGTAAAGTAGTCTATAAATTTATTATCTTTTAAAATAAATGTATTCAGCCTCCATTGTCTAGATCATGCTGAATTATCTTTGGGCTTAATATTTCAACATACTGCTACATGGTGATAAATAGCGATATTTCCAATTTTGCAGGGTACGTCTAAATCTAGGAGCATTTTAGTGGTTAGAAAAAAAAAAAATCTATTCCTGTGTGGATTAGACAAACAATGTGAAGTCTTTGTCCGAGGGATGGAACAACCACCAGTCATCCACAAGTCCTAATATTCCACATGAGCCCATGATATGTTTGGACTGTGATGACAGCAATAGGGACGATTAGACACTCTGTCCATCAATGGGTCTATGAGACAATTAAAATCCCCACTTACAATAATGTTTTGTATTGAAAAGCTTGTAAGTTTGGAAAAGCATCTGTTAGGAATTTGAGAAGATGAGCTACAGAGCAGCAAGGATTGAGGATACCATATTCCTCTCCATATATTGAAGCCTTTACAATCACAAATCTTCCATATTTATCCTTAATGCAGTCTAATATCTTAAAAGGTAAGTTCTTCCTAATTAAAATGACCATCCCCTGGTATTAAAAGATGAAAAATAGACTTGATCAAACCCACTGTGTTGTAGTCTTAGATGCTCTTTATCATTTAAACGTGTCTCCTGCAATAAGGCGACAACCACCCTTTCTTTCTTCAGGTTTAGTAGGATTTTCTTTCTCTTGACTGGTGAATGACTCCCCTTAATGTTCCAAGTGCACAACTTTAATATATTACTGGTCATAGCCCTTTATAACGAGCATGTGACTCCAGAGGAGAAGAAACGCGATTTAAGATCGGCTGAGCAGCAATAACTAAATAAATCACATGCAAGAACAAAGCCCCAACAGCGCTGAACAAGAGGACTGATTCCCACACTTGAAGGGGATATTTGAAACTTCAAGCACCCCATATTCTCCCCATTGCCAATGTGGCACTTAACAGTCAAAAATGAAAACAGGTCATAATTTATCAATCCACCTATTTGTTACCGTCATGTTTAAATCTCTTCAGACCGGAGCAGCACAGCTAATTTAAACAAATAATGAAACTGTAGTAATCAAAATAAACGCGTTACCCATCCTATAAGATATCTTACCGTCGAGTAATGAAAAGGTAAAAGGAAACGACCATCGAGCATTTTATCGTCCATAACCAGGGCTACACAATATACTGCATACATTCTTTGCCCAACGTGTCCATAAAAGTTTTAGTTTTGCCAGAAGAATCATCTATTTTGGTGGTGCCGTTGTAGGTGATTTTCAGCGCCGCTGGGTATAGTATAAAGTACTGGCTTACAGATTCGCTCAGCGCTTCCTTACCTGGTCGAATTCCTTGCGCTTCCGAATAACGGCTGCCGAAAAAACCTTTTAAAAGCATAAGCCTGGTTCCCCCATATATTAAAGCCTGGCATTTGTCCTGCGGTGCCTCGAAGCCTCCATCACTCTTTGCTTATCCTGTGCCCGGTTTTGGCGCCAGCGTACGATGAGATCTTTCCGCTTTAATGCGTCTAACTTTGGATTCCAAATCAAGGGAATTAGGCAACCAGCCCTAAAAAACTTCGCTGGCTGGCTGCCTTCTGTATCTTCAGGTAGACGGATTATTTGTGTATTCTTTTTCCTACCTCTGTTCTCAAGGTCATCGATATAGTTAGGCACACTTTGAACTTGCTTTTCTAGCGCCTAGATGCGGCTTTGGGCCTGATCAGTTTTAGTTTCTACCGCGGAGACTCGGCCCTCGGCTTCGGTCGTTGTTCTATCAAGATTTTTAAGCTCCAGTGGGTGGTTTTGGAATGTTAGAGAGTGTGGAGCCAGCTTCTCGTGGAACATTTTGGATATGTTCTCCGTAACTTCCTGAATTACTTGACGAAAAGCAGACTCCAACGTGTTAGCATAGCTAGCAGTATCTAGCCCCTCAGCCCCAGGAAAGCGCTCTGTGCCGACCATCTTGGCTAACTTTTCAGTACCTTTCGAAGGCATGGTGTTGAAGCATCTCAAAAAAATACGCATTAATGTTCATGTCATTAAATCCGACAAGAGCATTTTAAAAGAAAAACTTGAAACGGATAGGTTTATATGCGAAATTATCAGTGTTGCGGTGCTGAGCTCAGCAAAACAGACTTTTCACTGCGCCGCCATCTTGAAACCCCGCGAAATGTTACTATTCTTTGAAAGTATGGCATTGCAACCTGTGTTGCTTCTGCGGTTAAGTGTCTTAGATTGAAGACACAGAACTGGAAAATTGTATTATATTTCTATCCCTTCACCTGGGTCATTTTAATACTGATTATTTTGTAAAGGTAGACTGAAAATTAAGTCTCCGTAATGAAAATCTTGCGCCACAATGATGTTTGTGATACCCATATGATTCGCCGATGTTTTTCAGTTTCTTGTGTGATTTTGTCTCAGGATGCTTTCGTGAATCTGAAAGGTAGATTTCAATGCAACAGCTAGTAAGCGTTCAGTAATTAAACTGATTACGAACGCACGCATGCTTTCTAAATCCAGATACAAACATCTATGCAAAATGTTTTACTTTATAATCTATGTAAAGCAATTCGAGGCTGCATGCGGATATCTAAAGGTTGCTATATAAATAGTTATTATCATTGCTGCTGTATTTCTCTCACTCACGCTGGTTAGACCTCGTATACTGTCATAGCCAAGTACAGTCGCTTTTCAAATGTTATAAATCTTCCGACTATTTCTTTGTTGATTTAATATTGTCGCTTTCCGGAAATTTACATAGACATAGCTGCTTTGATTTAATGTGCAATGATTTTTGGATCATATCAGTTGTGGATATTACTCTTGGGAGAATGTATACAATGTTCATGTTCCATAATCGCTAAATTTCCTCTAATAATTCAGCGCATTTCTGGTGTATTTCACTTACTGATTTCTGTAAATCATGTGTGTTTGGAATGGCTGTATCTATTAAATTAATTGTTCTGAAGCACGGGTGTAGCCAGTCGCACACGCGTGTCAATTTTTAGGAACTTTCGGGCTATTCTACATTTCTACGGTGTTTAGCCTTGAGGCTTTCTGAAGATTTACGTAGTTACTACTGTGAAACTGTTGATGAAGTGTTCACTCTATCCTGTCATGTCCATCTCGAGTTCCGTTGCTCGGTAATATATACGCATTATGAATCTGTTAATTTCTAATGACAATTCTGTGCATGCCTTTCTCCTCTTTACTGCTTGAGTGATCGCAGTTGTAACTGGACCGCTCCATTAAGAAAACTTGCAGAAGTCACAGCCGGTGATGTTGATGGACTACTTTGAATGTTAGCACGATATTTCTCAGGTTTACTGGTGCCTGCCCGCCTGTTGAGCAGTACACCATCTGTCTGCTCAGATCGTGTGGATGTTCTGAATATAGGACCAGGTTCTTCCTTTGGATAACTTTTTCTCAACAGTGATCATCTCTTCATATATCTGCGTTGCGCTCTCATTTAAGTTAAGTGACGTATACTTTGGATCAAAATTGCATATATCTGTGAGGAGAGCTGATTCCTGTTTCCGTTGATGGAAATATATCCTTAGAAGTTTTATTTGACGGGTGACTAAAATTTAAGGGACTGTTATGCATTCTGTCATAGGTAATGCTAATCTAAGCGCATTCGAATTTATATGATGTTATCCGAAATGTGTCTTTTCATTTCTTCTTTTAGTAAATTTTCCAGATTGTTTTAGAACCAAGATATTATGCAAAAATACATTAATATAGGTGTAGAGAAACGGTTTATTTCATTTGTTATATTTTTTAATATTGAGCTCAGATTGGAAGATTTTTTAAGCCTTGAAGTAAATTCTGTTGAACGTTTTTCATTTATTGCACTGTGATCTGTTTTCTTTCCTTGTTGATCACTAGATACATAGATGTTGCATATTCATCCATCGGTTTTATTGTGTCTTGCACGCTATTTTGTATTCCACTAACACTACTGCAGATTTCCTTATGTTTAATGTCTTGCATGTATCCAGTTCAAAGTTCATGCTTATGAGTCCATGACACTATCAGATATAGAAGCATAAGTTGGCCATTTGGCCAATCCATGAAACATAGAAACGTAGAAAAGCTATAGCGCAATATAAGACCTTCGGCCCAAAAGGTTGTGCCGAACATGTCCCTGCCTTATGAGGCTCACCTATAGCCTTCTATTTTACTAAGCTCCAAGTAGCTATATAAAGGCCCCTTCCAATATTCTATCGTATCCGCCTCCACCACCGTTGCCGACAGGCCATTCCACGCACTCACCACTCTATCAGTAAAACACTTACTCCTGACATCTCCTCTGTACCTACTCCAAGCACCTTAAAAGTGTGCCCTCTTGCTTTCGCCATTTCAACCATGGTAAAAAGCCTCTGACGATCCACATCATCAATGTCTCTCATCATCTTGTACACCTCTATCAGGTCACATCTCATCCTCCTTCACTCTAAGGAGAAAAGGCCGTGTTCACTCAACCTTTTCTCATAAGGCATGCTCCGCAATCCAGTCAACATCCTTGTAAATCTACTCTGCACCCTTTCTATGAGTTCCACATCCTTCCTACATTGAGGCGACCAGCAATGAGCTCAGCAGTCCAAATGGGGTCTGACCAGTATCCTGTAAAGCAGCAACATTATCTCTCGGCTCCAAAATTCAATTCGCCGATTGATGAAGGCCGATACACTATACGCCTTTTTTACCACAGTGTCAACCTATGCAGCTTCATTGAGTGCCCTATGGACTCGGACTCCAACATTCCTCGATCCTCCACACTGCTAAGAGTCTTACCATTAATACTATATTCTGCCATCATATTTGACCGATCAAAATTAGTCACTTCGCACTTAAGTGATTTCGAACTCCATCTGACACTTCTCAGCCCAGTTTTGCACCCTATCAATCACCTGCTGTAACCTCTGACAGCTTTCCACACTATGCACAACACCTCCAACATTTGTGTCATCAGCAAACTTACTAGCCCATCCCCACTTCCTCAAACAGGTCATTTATAAAAATCACGAAGAGTAAGGTTCCCAGAACAGACTCCTGAGGCACTCCACTGGTGACCGACCTCCATACGGAATATGACCCGTCAACAACCACTCTTTTCCTTCAGTGGGCAAGCCAGTTCTGGATCCACAAAGACATGTACCCTTGGATCCCATGCCTCCTTGTTTTCTCAATAGGCTTTGCATGGGTTCCCTTAACAAATGCCTTGCTGAAATCCATATACACTACATCTACTGCTCTTCCTTCATCAATGTTTTTAGTCACATCCTCAAAAGAAATTCAATCAGGCTCGTAGGGAACGAACTGCCCTTTACAAAGCTATGCTGACTACTCCTAGTCATATTATAACTCTCCAAATGGTCATAAATCCTGCCTCTCAGGACCTTCCCCATCGTCTTACCAACCACTGAGATAGGACTAACAGGTCGATAATTTCCTGGGCTATCTCTACTCCCTTTCTTGAATAAAGAATCAACATCCGCAACTTACCAATCCACTGGAACCTCTCCCATCCCCATTGATCTTGCAAAAATTGTTGCCAAAGGCTCCGTGATCTCCTCCCCTCGCCTGCCACAGTAGCCCAGGGAACATTTTGTCCTGTCCCAGCAACTTATTCAACTTAATCCTTTCGAAAAGCTCCAGCACATCCTCTATCTTAATATCAACCTTTTCAGTCTGCTGAAAGTCATCACGGGAATGTGAACTGAGATTATGTTTTTTCAGGAAAATGTACTGTGGACATGCGGTCGATGTTTAAGGATCTATTGCAGGAAGTTAGGTGTAAATTTGTCCCGGTGAGGAAGATAAAGAATGGTAGGGTGAAGGAATCATGGGTGAAACACTGAAGTGTAAAATCTAGTCAGGTGGAAGAAGGCAGCATACATGAGGTTTAGGAAGCAAGGATCAGATGGGTCTATTGAGGAATATAGGGTAGCAAGAAAGGAGGTTAAGAAGGGGCTGAGCAGAGCAAGAAGGGGGCCTGAGAAGGCCTTGGCGAGTAGGGTAAAGGAAAACCCCAAGGCATTCTTCAATTATGTGAAAAACAAAAGGATGAAGGTAGGAATGATTAGAGATAAAAGTGCGAAGATGTGCCTGGAGGCTGTGGAAGTGAGCGAGGTCCTCAATGAATACTTCTCCTCAGTATTCACCGGTGAGAGGGAACTTGATGGTAGTGAGGACAATATGGGTGAGGATGATGTTCTGGAGCGCGTTGATATTTGGGGAGAGGAGTTGTTGGAGTTGTTAAAATACATTAGGACAGATAGGTCCCCTGGACCTGAGGGAATATTCCCCAGGCTGCTCCATGAGGCAAGGGAAGAGATTACTGAACCTCTGGTTAGTATCTTTATGTCCTCATTGTCCATGGGATGGTACCGGTGGATTGTCCCCTTGTTCAAAAATGGTAGTAGGGATAGTCCAGATAATTACAAACCAGTGAGCCTGACGTCTGTGGTGGGAAAGCTGTTGGAAAGTATTCTTAGAAATAGGATCTATGGGCATTTAGAGAATCATGGTCTGATCAGGGCCAGTCAGCATGGCTTTGTGAAGGGCAGATCGTGCCTAACAAGCCTGATAGAGTTCTTTGAGGAGGTGACCAGGCATATAGATGAGGGTAGCGCCGTGAATGTGATCTACATGGATCATCGTAAGGCTTTTGACAAGGTTCCACATGGTAGGCTTATTCAGAAAGTCAGAAGGCATGGGATCCAGGGAGGTATGGCCCGATGGATTCAGAATTGGCTTGCCTGCAGAAGGCAGAGGGTCGTGTTGGAGGGAGTACATTCAGATTGGAGGGTTGTGACTAGTGGTGTCCACAAGGATCTGTTCAGGGACCTCTACTTTTTGTGATTTTTATTAACGTCCTGGATGTGGGGGTAGAAGGGTGAGTTGGCAAGTTTGTAAATGACACAAAGGTTGGTAGTGTTGTAGCTCGTATAGAGCATTGTCGAAGATTGCAGAGAGGAAGCAGAAGTGGGCTGAGAAGCGGTAGATGGAGTAAAACCCGGAGAAGTGTGAGGTGGTGCACTTCGGAAGGACTAAATCCAAGGCAGAGTTCAAAGTAAATGGCAGGATACTTGGTAGAGTGGCGGAGCAGAGAGATCTGGGGGTACATGTCCACAGATCCCTGAAAGTTGCCTCACGGGTAGATAGGGTAGTTAAGAAAGCTTATGGGTGTTGGCTTTCATAAGTCGAGGGATAGTGTTTAAGAGATGTAATGATGAGGCTGAGATAGGCCACACTTGGAGTACTGTGTCCAGTTCTGGTCACCTTACTATAGGAAGGATGTGGAAGCATTGGAAAGGGTACAGAGGAGATTTACCAGGATCCTGCCTGGTTTAGAGAGTATGGATTATGATCAGAGATTAAGCGTAAATTGGCGTTACTCTTTGCAGAGAAGGAGGATGAGAAGAGACATGATAGAGGTGTACAAGATATTAAGAGGAATAGACAGTGCGGACAGCCAGCGCCTCTTCCCCAGGTCAACACTGCGCAGTACAAGAGGACATAGCTTTAAGTTAAGGGGAGGGAAGTTCAAGGGGGATATGAGAGGAAGTTTTTTACTCAGAGAGTGGTTGGTGCGTGAAATGCACTGCCTGAGTCAGTGGTGGAGGCAGATACACAAGTGAAATTTAAGAGACTACTAGACAAGTATATGGAGGAAATTATGGTGGGGGGTCATATGGGAGGTAGGGTTTCAGGGTCGGCACAACATTATGGGCCGAAGGGCCTGTAATGTGCTGTACTATTCTATGTTCTATGTTCTATCACTACAATCACTGATCTCCTTTTCCATAGTGAATACTGAGGTAAAGTATTCATTAAGAACCTCTGCTATTTCTTCCAGTACCATACACACTTTCCCACTGTCACACTTGATAGGTCCTATTGTTTCCCGTCTTATCTGCTTGGTCTTCACGTACTTGAAGAATGCTTTGGGGTTTTAATTAAATCTGCCCGCAAAGGCCTTCCCATGGCCCCTTCTGGTTTTACTCATTTCCTTCTTAAGCTTTTTCCAAGTAAACAATATACAATAGACAGTACGTGCAGGAGTAGGCCATTCGGCCCTTCTAGCCAGCACCGCCATTCACTGTGATCATGGCTGATCATACACAATCAGTACCCCGTTCCTGCCCTCTCCCCACTATCTATAAGAGCTCTATCTAACTCTCTCTTAAAAGCATCCAGATACTTGGCCTCCACTGCCTTCTGGGGCAGAGCATTCCACATATCCACCACTCTCCAGGTGAAAAAAAGATTTTCCGTATCTCTGTTCTAAGTGGCCTTATTCTTAAACTGTGGCCTCTCGTTCTGGACTTACCCGTCAGCGGGAACATGTTTCCTGCCTCCAGCTTGTCCAATCCCTTAATAATCTTATATGTTTCAATCAGATCCACTCTCATCCTTCTAAATTCCAGTCGCTCCAATCTTTCAACATATGACAGTCCCGTCATTCCAGGAATTAACCTTATTAATCTATAATGCACTCCCTCAATAGCAAGAATGTCCTTCCTCAAATTTGGAGACCAAAACTGCACACAATACTCCAGGTTGGGTCTCACCAGGGCCCTGTACAGCTGGTGAAGGACCTCTTCACTCCTATACTCAATTCCTCTTGTTATAAAGGCCAGCATGCCATTAGCTTTCTTCACTGCTTGCTGTACCTGCATGCTTGCTTTCATTGACTGATGTTCAAGAACACCTAAATCTCGTTGTACTTCTCGTTTTCCTAACTTGACTCCATTTAGATAGCAATCTGCCTTCCTGTTCTTGCCACCAAAGTGGATAACCTCACATTAATCCACATTAGAGTGCATCTGCCATACATTTGCCCACTCACCCAACCTGTCTAGGTCACCCTGCATTCTCTTAACATACTCCTGACATTTCACACTGCCACCCAGCTATGTGTCATTGGCGAATTTGCTAATGTTACTTCATCTAAATCATTAATGTATATTGTAAACAGCTGCGGTATCCCTCTGGTCACAGTCTGCCGTTCCGAAAGGGACCCGTTAATCGCTACTCTTTGTTTCCTGTCAGCCAGCCAACTTTCAATCCATGTTAGTACTCGGGCCCCAATACCATGTGCCCTAATTTTGCTCACTAATCTCCTATGTGGTACATTATCAAAAGCTTTCTGGAAGTCCAGGTACACAACATCCACTGGCTCTCCCTTGTCCATTTTCATAGTTACATCCTCAGAAAACTCCGGAAGATTAGTCGGACATGATTTTCCCTTCATAAATCCATGCTGACTGTTCCTTCTACTGCTATCCAAGTGTGTCGTAATTTCCTCTTTTATAATTGACTCCAGCATCTTTCACCACTGACGTCAGGCTGGCTGGTCTATAATTCCGTTTTTTCTCTCTCTCCTTTCTTGAAAAGTGGGACATTAGTCACCCTCCAATCAGCAGGAACTGTTCCTGACTCTATAGAACATTGGAAAGTGATTACCAATGTGTCCATTATTTCTAGATCCACCTCCTTATGTACCCTGCGTTGCAGATGCTCAGGTCCTGGGGACTCACCAGCCTTCAGACCCAACAGTCTATCCAACACCATTACTTGCCTGATATCAATTCCATTCAGTTCATCCATTACCCTAGTTCCTGGGGCACTATTACATCTGGGAGATTGTTTGTGTCTTCTCTAGTGAAGACAGATCCAAAGTACCTGTTCAACTCATCTGCCATTTCATTGTGCCGCATAATAAATTCACCCGTTTATGACTTCAATGGCCCAAATTTGGTCTTCACTTTTTTTTTTTTCTTTTCACATACCTAAAGAGGTTTTTACTCCCCTCCTTTATATCCTTGGCTAGTTTACCTTAGTACCTCATTTTTTTCTCTGCGTATTGCCTTTTTTGTTATCTTCTGCTGCTCTTTAAAAGCTTCCCAGTCCTCCGGCTTCCCGCTCATCTTTGCTATGTTATACTTCGTCTCTTTTATTTTTATACTCTCCTTTACTTCCCTCGTCAGCCACGGCCGCCCCTTAATCCCCTTAGGATCTTTCTTCCTCTTTGCAATGAACTGATCCTGCACCTTCCGCATTATTCCCAGAAATACCTGCCATTGTTGTTCCACTGTCTTCCCTGCTGGGGTATTGTTCCATTGAACTTTGGCCAGCTCCTTCCTCATAGCTCCATATTTCCCTTTGTTCAACTGTAATACTGACGCATCCAGTTTTCCTTTCTCCTTCTCAAATTATAGGTTAAAACATATCATATTATGGTCACTACCTCTTAATGGCTCCTTTACCTCGAGGTCCCTGATCAAATCCGGTTCATTGCTTAACACTAAATCTAGAATTGCCTTCTCCCTGGTAGGCTCCAGTACAAGTTGTTCTAAGAATCCATCTCGGAGGCACTCCACAAACTCCCTTTCTTGGGGTCCAGTACCATTCTGATTCTCCCAGTCTACCCTCATGTTGAAATCTCCCATGACAACTGCATCATTACCTTTGCAACTCTTCATTCAACTCACACCCTACATCCAGACTGCTGAGTATTATCAGTAGACTTATAATATACTAGATCGCTAACATTACCTAGCTCTCTAAACCTTTTGTAAGCTTTTCGTTTCTTCTTGACTAGATTTAATACAGCTTTGTACACCACGGTTCCTGTACCCTACTATAACTTCCCTGTTCCCTTCCCTGTCCTGTACCTATATAGAACTCTACACAAATATGCCCTGAATGTTTGCCACATTTCTTCTGTACATTTCCCTGAGAACATCTGTTTCCAATTTAAGCCTCCAATTTCCTGCCTGATAGTCTCATAATTCCCCTTATTCCAGCTGAACGCTTTTCTAATTTGTCTGTTCCTATCTCTGTCCAATGCAATTGTAAAGCAGTTAGAATTATGATCACTTTTTCCAAAATGCTCTCCCACTGAGAGATCTGACACCTGTCCAGGTTCATTTCTCAATACCAAATCAAGTACTGTCTCTCCTCTTGTATGCTTATCTAAATATTGTGTCAAGAAACTATCCTGAACACACCTAACAAACTCCACCCCATCTAACCCCCTTGCTCTATGGAGATGCCAATCGATATTTGGGAAATTACAATCTCCCATGATGACAATTACACTTTTCCAGGATCTATTTCCCTATCTGGTCCTCAATATTCCTGTTACTTTTGGGTGGCCTATAAGAAACACCCAGTAAAATTATTGAACCCTTCCTGTTCCTAACCTCCACCCACAGAGAGTCCGGAGAGAATCCCTCCATGGCGTCCAACTTTTCTGCAGCCGTGATACCATTTCTGATCAACAGTGCCACCTTACCACCTCTTTTGCCTCCCTCCCTGTCCTTTCTGAAACATCTAAAACCGGCAGTTGAAGTAACCATTCCTGTCCTTGAGCCATCCAACTCTCTGTAATGGCCACCATATCATAACTGCAAGTACTTCTCCACGCTCTAAGCTCGTCCGCTTTGTTCACAACACTCCTTGCGTTAAGATAGACACATCTTAAGCCTTCAGCCTGAGTGCGTCGCTTCTCTATCAGCTGCCTATCCTCCCTCTCGCACTGTCTACAAGCTTTCTCTATTTGTGAGCTAACCTCCTCTTCCACAGCCTCTTCAGTTCTATTCCCATCTCCCCTCACCCCCCCCCCCAGCAATTCTAGTTTAATCTTCCCCTGTAGCCGTAGCAAACCTCGCCGCCAGGATATTGGTCCCCATGGGATTCAACTGCAACCCATCCTTTTCGTACAGGTCACACCTGCCCCAAAATAGGTCCCCATTATCCAGAAATCTGAATCCCTCCCCCGTTCCAATCCCTTAGCCACGCATTTATCCTCCACCTCATGCTATTCCTATTCTCACTGTCGCGTGGCATAGGCAGTAATCCGAGATTACTACCTTTGCGGTCCTGCTTCTCAACTTCCTTCCGATCTGCCTGCAGTCTTTTTTTTCAGGACCTTTTTTTCTTTTTCTACCTACGTCGTTGGTACCAATATGTATCATGACCTCTGGCTGTTCTCCCTCCCACTGCAGGAAATCTTGGACGCAATCTGAAACATCCCGGACCCTGGCACATGGTACACAAACTATTATCCGAGTTTCTTTCCTGCGTCCACAGAATCACCTGCCTGAACCCCGAACTATACAGTCCCCTATCACTACTGCCTTCCTCTTTCCTTCCCTAACCTTCCGAGCTTCAGGGCCAGATCACTGCCGCTTCCACCAGTTAGGCTTCCCCTCCCCAACGGTACTCAAACAGGAATACTTATTATCAAGCGGTGCAACCACAGGGGTACTCTCTAGTACCTGACTCTTCCCCTTTCGGCTCCGGACTGTGACCCATTTGTCTGTCTCCCGTGACGCTGGTGTGACCACCTGCCTATAACAACTCTCTATTAACTCCTCGCTCTCCCTCACTAGGCGGATGTCATCAAGCTACATCTCCAGTTCCCTAACTCAGTACCTCAGGAGCTGCAGCTCGACACACCTAGTGCAGATATGGCCGTCCGGGAGGCTGGGAGACTCCAGGACCCCCTACATATTGCACCCAGCACAAAACACTGTTCTCACACACATACATCCTACCTCGCCTCGACCCGTTACCGCCAAATCTCGTTGATCCAAAGCCCTATCATGCTGCTGCCCGCTCCGACGCTGCCTGCTAGATACGGCAGTCTTCTTTTCCAAACTTCCACGCTCTACTGGCTGACATCACGCGCCTGTGCAGTCTCGCCACTCTTGAATCCAAGTAGTAAAAACTCGCTTCGCTCTGAAAAAACAGCCGTTCTCCCGCAGTCTTCTTGCTCCAAACGGTGAAGTCTGCTTTGTCTTTTGGGTAACTGATCTAAGCTTCCTCTCAGACCTAATGTCCTGTTTTCTCCCTGTATCCTTTCAAACCCTGACAAATCGAAGGTTCATCAACTCTGCTTTAAATATGCATAAAGACTTGGGCTCCACAGACACCTCTGACAAATAATTCCACAGATTCACCACTCTCTGGTTAAAGAAATTAATTTTCATCTCGCTTCTAAAAGGATGGCTTTTTATTCTGCGGCTGTATCCTGTGGACTGAGACTCTCCCACCGTAGGAAACATACACTCCACAACCACTCCATCAAGGCCTTTAACCATTCCATTGTTTTGAATGAGTGCATCCTTATTCTTCTTAGATTTATTCAATATAGGCCCATAATTATCAGATTCACAATCCTGGAGTAATTTTCATGAACCTCCTTTCACGGACCTCTCTAGATTCCACACATCCTTTCTAAGATAAGGGGCCCAAAACTTCTCACAATACTGCAAGTGAGGCTCAGAATATTTATCAATAACCATATTAGATCTTTGTTTTTTTTATATTTTAGGAGAGATGAAATGAATGTTCTCATTGCATTCGCCTCACTCACCATAGACTCAACCTGCAGATTAATCTTTAGAGAATCCTGTACCAAGACTCCTAGGTCCCTTCGCACGTCAGATGTTTTTTTTTTGTATTTTCTATACAGTCAAATAAAGGCTCGCTTCATTCCAACTCTTTTTCCCTTGCCAATCAGCACTACTTTATTCATGCTTGAATATTTCTGATAATACTATAGGCTCGAAGCTTGTTAAGTAGCTTCATGTGAGGCACCATTTCAAAGATCTTCTGAAAATGCAAGTAGACAACATCAAGGGATTATCTTTTGTCTGGCCTGCTTGTTACTTCTTCAAAGCATTCCAATAGATTCTTCAGGCAGGATTTCCCCTTTAGAAAACCATGCTGATTGGGTCCTATTTTATTATGTTACACCAGGTACTCTGAGTACTCATCCTCAATTATCAATTCCAACATCTTCCCATCTATTGAAGTCAGAAAAACTAGCCTAACTTTTCCCTTCTTCCGTCTCTCAACCTTTTAGAAGACTGGAATGACATTTGCAATTTCCCTGTCTTCAAGAACAATTCCAAACTCTAGTGAATCATGTAAGATCATTACTAATGCCTTCTCAATCCCTTCCGCAACCTCTTTCAGAACTCTGGGGTGCAAAACATCTGGTCCATGTGCCTTATCTGCCTTCAGACCTTTTTCGGTTTTCCAAGAAACTTTTTCGCAAGTTATGATACCTTCATACATTTCCTGTCCCTTACGTCATGCACTTCAATCATAGTGTTGCTCTCTTCTACAGTGAAGACTGATGCAAACTACTTATTCAGTTAGTCCACTTTTTTATTGTCTCCCTTTTACACTTTATGTATATGAAGAAACTCTTGGTATCCTGCTTGATATTATTGACTACCATACATTCGCATGTCATCTTTACCTTCTTAATGGATGTTTACTTGCCTTCAGTTGATTTGAAAATCTTTCCAATCCTCCAACCTACCATTACTTATGGCTCTATCTATTGACATTACCCATGACTGTTGCAACATTGCCCTTTTAGCATTCATTTACTATTTCTCTTTGTAACGTGTCGGGCACATCTTTACTACTGCTTGGAACATCGACATACAACTCCGATCAGGGTATTTTTATCCTTGCAGTTCTTTCGCTCAATCCGCAATGATTAAACACCTTCCGATGCTGGGTTACTTCTTTCTAAAAATTTGATTTCATGTTTTACCAACCGGCAAAGCCGCCCCCTGTGCCTACCAACATAATTTTGATACAACGTTTATCCTTGAACGTTAACGTTTCAGCAACAATCTTTCAGCTCTGATTCAGTGACATGTACGATATCATTCTTGCCTATCTGCAACTGTGCTGCAAGTTAATCTACCTCATTCCATATCCTGCTCCTATTCAAATCCAACATCTTCAGTCCTTTATTCGCGCTTTCCGATTTTGTCTGCCTTTTACATTGTACCTCATCCTGCTGACTGCATTTGTGCCCAATCAATAGTTTATCCTCTATACACATTGCCTCTATTTGTAAACCAGCTACCTCATCTTCAGAAATATCATCTGCATTTCCTTCCATACTTATTACATTTTAATATATTGCCAGCTCAGGACAAATGCCACACAATGCTCAACATTTTCATTCCTAATGTTCTTTAAGGTCTTACCAACATCTGCTTCTACAAACACTCCACTAACTCTTCTGGCACTCGGGATCCCATGCTACTGCAATTCTAGTTTAAACACCATTGTGCAGCATTAGTAAATCTTCCTACTGTGATATTAGCTCACCATCAGCTCAGGTGCAAACAATCGCTTCTGCACAAGCCACGCAATCCCTGGAAGAGAGCCCAGTGATCCAAAACTCTTATGCCCTAACTTCTACACTAGCTCCTTAGCCAGGTTTTAAACTGTATAGCTGTTCTAGTTCCGGCCTCACTAGCAGGTGGTATGGGTAGCAACTCGAAGATCACAACCCTGGGTTTAACTTGCAAGTAACTCTCTGATTTCCCCACGCTGAACCTCGTCCATGAATGATTTTCATTATTAGTACCTAAGTTGTCCACAATGTCTGCCTTTCCATCCTACCTGTTAAGAATTCTAAGGATTTGATCCGTGTTTTCTGGGAACCTGGCAACCGAGAATTAACACCCCATTCGGGTATCTCTTTCTCACCCTCAGAACTTCACGTCCATTCCCATAACTAATGAATTCCCTCACACCATAGTATGCCTCTTCTCCCCACGTTGCTTCTGAGTCACAAGTCAGACTCGCTGCCAGGGAGCCGATCAGTGTGGCTTTCGTTTGTTCGTTCATCACCATACCCCAATATCCGGCATTATCTAAGTGCTATCTGTGTTGTTGGGAGGGATTGGAGAGGGGTGGCCATAGGGTTGCCAGATAGTTTTGAGGGAGATAGTTCCCTAATCACTTTCTCCTTTCAGACTGTCACTCAGATTCCTTTGTCTGCACCTTGGGAGCAACAAACTCTCTATATGCTGTATCTTTCACACCTCTAACCTCTCGAATGATTCGGAGTGTCATGCGGTTCGAGATCCAACTCCTTAACGCTGTCTGTTAGAAGGTGCAGCTGGACGGACTTCCAGCTGTTGTAGTGGTTAGAGACAGTGGAGCTCTCCCTGCCTTCCCACATCCCTCAAGGGGAGTCATTTAACAACGTTACCTGTCATTCCTAATGTCCTAGCTGAGCAGATATAAAGAAGAGAAGGGAACAACCTGAGATGCTCTTTCCTCTGCCTTCTCTGAGGGAAGCCTCTCTTTGCTGAAGCCTCCAAGAGCTGAACCTTAGAATTAAACAAGAGAAAACATGCAGGTGCAGATGCTGGAAATCGAAGATGTGCACTCAAAAAGCTGGAGGAAGTCAGCAGGCCAGGCTGCATCCATTCGACTTCTCTGGCTGAGGCACTTCGGCAGGACTTGGGGGGGGGGAGAAAAAACAAGCTGATGAGCAGATTTAAAATGCTGCGGGAAGGGAGAGAGAAACAGAAGGTGATAGGTGTAACATAAAAGGGGAGTGTCTCAACCGACATGATGAGATCACATGCAGGCTGGAGGAACAACACCTTATATTCCGTCTGGTTGGCCAGCAATCAGATGACCTGAACTTCGGGTTCTACAACTTCCGGTAGTGCCCCCTACTACCCTCTGCTTCACGTTTTCCATCCCTCTTTCCCACTCTTACCTTATCTCCTTGCCCACCTATGGCCTGCCTCCAGTGCTCCACCTGCCCTTTTCCTTTTCCTATGGCCTTCTGTCGATGTTTTCTGCCAACTGCCTAGTTCTTTATTTCATCCCTCTTCATTCATGTTTCACTATCACCTTGTGTTTTTATCTCCCCCTGCCCCCGCCCCCCACACACACCATTTATATCTGCTCCTCTGTTGTTTTTCTCCTGTACTGCCGAAGGAATTCAGCCCCAAACATCGCCTGTACTCTTTTACATAAATGTTGCCTGGCCTGCTAAAATTACCACTCCGGCTATGCCAATTTGAATGATGGCCACTACAGATGCCCTTATCTTCTTTCAATGTGCTCTTACAAATCAATCGTAAACGCCGGTTGGCCGCCGTTCAAAGTTCTATTACGCGGCTATGAGACGAACCTGCATTTTATCCTCTATCAGTGAACCTCATTGAATTCTCCTTCTCTCTAAACACCGGACTGGCCGCTGGTCGATGGTCCAATAAATCTTCCGAAAATAATTTACTATTTACATTAATTGTTTTAGCTTAACTAATGAAGGAGCATATAATTCTAAATAATCCAGGTATCGCGGGAATGTTAAGATGTGTCTCATTTCTTTGTGTTTCATTTCATACTTGATTTATCGGATTCATTAAATTAGTGAACAGGTTTAAAGTTGGACAGAACCATTTTGTTCAGATTTTTTCCAGAAAATTTTTGATATGCATTCATATGTATGGCTGAAGGCAAGTAAATTTATTATACCAATAATTATGAACATTATCACATCCAGTGCTCTTCCAGTTGTCGGTATTTTGTAACCTATTTCATTATATCCATTTTAACTTTGGATATTTGCATTTCTTCTCCTGTTGTTATTATCATTATCATGATGTCTCTCTTCTCAAGGCATGTATCTTCTGCAGAATAGGTGAAGTTCTTTGTTCATAGTTATGCTATAGTCAATATCTCATGGCAGGAATTCCTCAGTGGACGGCCCTCTGTACAAATTGGAGGTCCCAGTGCCAAGTCATTTTACATCTCCTATTATTCAGAATAATATATTAATTGAAAGTCTATTCCAAGCACGTACCAGAGGAGCAGACCTCATATAGCCCAGGGTGGAATTCAAGCTGAGGGTAGGAAGAAAATGCTTCTACAATTAAAGGTACTTTCATCCCACTTCATTTTCTGTGCTTTTTTTAAATTTTCATTTGCTCAGCACAACAGAATTTTCAATTACCAGAAACATTTAAATTTACATTTCACCCCTCACAGATATTAGCTGTCCGAACAACTCCATCAAAATTTAGACATCATCGCCACATCCTATAAAAAACCCTTATTAATAAGGCAGACATGTTTACATCAACATATTGTAGAAAGTCTTGCCATGTTTTATGAAAACTATTTGTTCTTGAGAGTAACATACACATCAAAAAATCCAAAGGAATGTATTCCATGATTAATTTCAGCCAACCAAAAAGTCCAGGGGCCTTGTCGGATATCCAAGTTCTTCCTGGCACAAAAAGTCAGGATGCTAAAAAGTTATTTTGGGATGTGCATTAATACTTCGACTGCTGGGTAGGCCTAAGAAATAAAACACCATCAAGCTCCATCTTCAGAATCTTTTCCAATTCACTCAAAATATCACTCCAGTACGCCTGATGCTTAGAACGTCCAAAAATAGTGGGTGAAAGTTCCAATATTTACTTTACATTTGGAACACAATGGAGACACCCCAATCTTAAATATCGAGAGACGATCTGGAGTCAGATGGGCTCTGCGCGGAATTTTGAGTTGCAATGCTTTAGTTCTGCTACAAACTGAAATTTTGTTTGCATTATCGCAAATATCTTCCCATGTTTCAGCTATAATTGCTACTCCCAGCTCTTCCTTCCAGACACTCCCTAGCTGCTCAGCCTCTCCACAAGAACATTCCCTCAGGATGCTGTAAAATGTACCGAGGGAGACTTCACCTTTAGAGCAAAACATCCTCTGTACTATGTCAGATCTATAGAAATCAGTTATCAATGATGTTTTCTTTTCTGTACATAATCTCTTATCTTCAGATATCTCTCATCTGAAAGAAATGAAAAAGATCCTTGATGGGTATTTGACTAAAAGACATAATCGTTCCTTCATCAGACAAATCTCCTAGATAGAAAATACCCTTAGACATCTCAAATTTAAATCCACAATCTATTTTGCCAGGCTGAAAAGCCGGATATTGGAGTGAAAGGAGAAAATATCATTGCAATGCCCTCAATTTGTCACATTGCCCTCCAAGCCCTGTGTGTTAATTGTTATTGGGTTGTGATAATATTCCTTACATAGTTTCATCTTATTGAGGAAAAGCAAATTAATAAGAGGGCATTTTGCATGTGAGGCTTCAAAGTCTACCCAAATTGAGGAGGGATCCCTGCAAACACAGTCAACCACATAAGATAAAAAAGGAACTTAGCAGATATTTATTGATGCCTGGAAATCCAGACACCACCCCCCCCCCCCACCAACTACTGGAAAACTGTAAATTAGATATTTTAATACAGGCTCTTTTTTGTTCCAGATGAAAGAAACAAGCCAGCCATTTATTTTTTTAAGTATGTGTTGAGGAAAAATAACTGGAATCATTCATACTGGGTAGAGCAGATGAGTAAGAATGTTCATTTTGAGCATGGATATTCGCCCAAGCCAAGAAATGGGAAGAGTGCTCTATCGCTCAAGATCCTGTTTGATTTTGTCAAATAACTGTGTAAAGTTAGCTTTGAACACTTGATCAAATGTTGGTATGATAAATAAGCCTAAGTACCCAAAACCTGTTTGTGACCATTTAAACAGGAAAACACCCTGAGTGTCAGGTATCTGCTGCAGATTCCCCAGAGGCATAGCCTCTGATTAGGTAGAGTTGATTTTATAACCTGAAAAGGTGCAAAATGAATTAGTGCATTGTATAAGGTGGTGCACTGATATTGCAAGGTTTGATAAGAAAATTAGATCATCATCCGCATACAATGTAATTTTATGTGACTTTACTTCTATGTCTGGAGCAGATATTTTGGGGTCTCGCCGAATAGCCTCAGCCAATGGCTGGATCACTAGTGTGAAAAGTAGGAGTGATAAAGGGCTGCCCTGCTGGCTGCCCCTCAGAATACTAAAATTATTTGACATAATACTATTAGTGAGAATTGCAGCCAAAGGTTCATTATAAAGAGCCTTCATCCACTTAATAAAACTAATGTCCAATCCAAATCGTTGTGAAGTGAAAACAAGGTACAGCCATTCGAAACAATCAAAGGCCTTTTCTAGATCTAAGGAAACCTCCAAGCTGTCTACTGCTTGTGGCTGACATGCCTGAATCACATTAAGTCATCTCCTGATATTGGTAGATGATCTTCGGCCTTTTCCAAAACCGATTTGATCTTCTTGTAAGATTTAAAAGTCAACATTTAACAATGAAATAAGTCTATAGGAAGATTTTCTCCTGTTCCAGCCAGTTCCTGCCACACAGATACACCAGGCCCGTTATTGCACAGATGTCCCTCTTTTTTTTTTTCAACTGAACCTTCTCCAATTACCCAAATACCTTTGCCACTGCAGGTCCCCTGCTCTTGTTCACATTAGCCACTGTATCTCCCTCAGGAAGCACGCCTTATCGTTTGCTTGAGAAAAACAAAACAATGCAGATAATTTAGATGCTTTGTTGCATTTATCAGACCCCATAACACCATATGACAATAAGGAATAGGAGCAGAATTAGGCCAATCATCCATAAGATAAAGGAGAAGAACTCTGATATCTGGTCCCTCGAGTATTCTACACTATTTCATTGTGGCTGATCCAATCTTTCTCTCAGCCCAGTCTCTTGCCTTCTCACTAAATCATGCCCTGACCAATCAGGAATCCATCAAAATCCGCCTTAAAGACTTGACATCAACAGACTCTCCCACCACAGGAAGCAACCTCTCTGCATTCACTCTCCCAAGACCTTTCATCATATGATAAGTTTCAACTAGGTCATCGCTCATTTTTCTGAATTCTAGTGAGAATACTGAGAGCCATATAACACTCTTCATCTTAAAAGTTATTCAATCCTGGAAACACTTCTCTGAAACTCCTTTGAAGCCTCTCCAGTTTCAACACATCCTTTCTAGGATAGGAGGCCCAAAATTGCTCACAGTACCAATAGCGAGCCCTCACCAGTGTTTTATAAAGTCTTAACATTACATCCTTGCTTTTATAATCTAATCCTCTTAAATGAATGTGAACATCGCATTTGCCTTCTGATCACAGTTTCAGTCAGCAAATTAACCTTCACAGAACCCTGCAACCAGGTCCCTCATCGTCCCATGCCTCTTAAATGTCTGAATTTTCTTACCATTTAGAAAATAGTCTCCGCTTTTATTTCTTCCACAAAAGTGCATGACCCCGCATTTAACGACACAGTATTCTATCTGCCTCATCGTTACAGAGTCTCCTAATCTGTGTGTCATTCTGTAGGCTCTCTACTTCAAAACTGCCTGCCATACCAATTATCTTCATATCGTCTGCAACCGTTCCAAATAAGCCACCAAATCCATAATCCAAATCCAAAAAGGATAGGTTTAATAGACCTCTGTGGAATACAGAAAGTAACCTGCCGCCAGTCAGAAAGAGATCCCTTCATCACCTCTCTGCTCCCTGCCACTCAGTCACTGCGTTCTTCATATTAGAATCGCTCCTGTAATACCATGGGCTCATACCTTGTTAAAAAGCGTCATGTGTAGCAGCTTGTCAAAGCGGACATTTCCCAGATTTGGCCAGTTTAATGTTTTATTCAGCTGCAACCTGAAATTCGAACAGTGATACTCAGTGCCAAGTTGTATCGAAACATATGACATAAGGCATAGGAGCAGATTTAGGGTATTCATACCATCGAGTCTGCTTCAACATTCAATCATAGCTGATTCCCGATTCCACTACTCGCCATATCCTTTGATGTCCTGACCGATCGGGAAACTTTCAACTTCCACTTTAAATATAGCCACGGACCTGGCCTCCTTCACAGTCCACAGCACACAGAACCACAGCAGATTCACTACTCTCTGGCTAAAAAAGGATTCTCCCTTACATCTGATCTAAAAGGTTGCTCCTCACAGGAAACCCACCATAGGAACATAATCTACACGTCCACGTAATCTCGTCCTTTCAACATTTGGTACGTTTCGATGAGAAATCCCATATTCTTCTTAATTCTAGAGAATACATAGAAACAACGAAAGCCTACAGCACAATACAGGCCTTTTGGCCCACAAAGCTGTGTCGAACATGTCCTTATCTGAAAAATTATCTAGGGTTACAAATAGCCCTCTGTTTTGCTGAGCTTCATATACCTGTCCGGACATCTCTTAAAAGACCCTATTGTATTCGCTTCCACAACCGTCACCGGCAGCCCATTCCATGCACTCACCACCCACTGCTTAAAAAAATGTATTTCTGATATTTGCTCTGTACCTACTTACAAGCAACGTGCCCTCTCGTGCGAGCCATTTCAGCCCTCCATCGCTCCAAGGAAAAATGGCCGAATTCACTCAACCTGTTTCTCATAAGGCATGCTCCCCAATCCAGGCAACATCCTTGTAAATCTCCTCTGCACCTTTTCTTTGGTCTCCATGTCCATCCTATAGTGATGTGACCAGAACGGAGCACAGTACCCCAAGTGGGGTCTGACCAGGATCCTATGTAGCTGCAACATTACCTCTCGGCTCCTAAACCCAATCCGACGTTTGATGATGGCTAAGGAACCGCGTGCTTTCTTAACCACAGTGTCAACCCGCACAGCAGCATTGAGTGTCCTATAGATTCAGATCCCAAGATCCCTCTCATCACCCACACAGCCAAAAGTTAATACTATATTCTGTCATCATATTTGACCTACCAAAATGAACCACCTCACACTTATCTGGGTTGAACTCCATTTGCCACTTCTCAGTCCATCATAGGCCTATGGTCCACTGGGAGCTGAAAGTACAGGAAAAAATAAGAGCATAGCTTTGTAGCAACTCCCACTGGACTGATTTCTTTATCTGTCTTGATGGAAATTCCGGAAAATAGAAAGTGTTGAACTTGCTTTGAACAGCGACATATGTGAATCACACTGCTGTTCCATATTCTACCAGTTGAGGGCAGCTCCAGTCTGTGAGAATAAACCAGGACAATAGCTAACATCAGGTTATAAGAAAGCAGAGCTCTCTCTGTTGCAAACAAATTTAATTATGTTGAAGTGAAAAGCAATATAAATTCGGTGTTCTTCAGAATATATTCAAAAATGTAATGGTGATTTTGTTCTAATCAATAACTTCCTGTATCTGGACTTCGGAATTAACTCCCAAAATTGCATTAAAGCATCAGTAAAATAGCAAGATACACTTTTTCTTCATATCAGAGTATATGATTACAGCACATCTTGTGAATTAATCATTACTCTTCACAAGGAGATTAGTAGTCCTTTCCCAAAGTCCAACGGACATACTTCAGAGATTTATTAACTGCACTCTTTCAAGGTCATTTTGTAAGATCAATACGTAGACTGTTACCCCAATGTCCACATCCTGTAATATCAACAACTCCATTAGATGCAGTTGGATATAATACTTCTCGGAATTTTTCAACATCCTGGTTCAAGTACATCATCGGACAATAAGGATTTCAGCAAATGTGTTCCCACTCTTACTTCACACTAATTGGCAAATAGCGGCAAAGCGACATCAGATCTGTCAAACTAGATTCGAACTCCAAAAATCACAAATGACTTAATATCAAATATTAGAATCGCTGGAGCCAGCGGGATTCAAAATGGGACGAGTGGTCATTGCTGCAAAGACAATTATTGGGCGATTGTCAGAAATTTCATCTTTTCAGTATATTTTGTTTCGGTTGTTTACGACTACAGAAGTAACAGGTGTAAGAGAGCGTGCAATCTGCCCAAGCACATCCACCTGAACAAACGACATGAACATCTTTCTTGTGATTAGCGTGAATTTGAACCAGTGGAGAGTAAAGATCAGTGGGCAGAAAAGATCTACCTCCTCGGCTTTTCACCTTTTTTATTATGTCGGCGAGGTGGTGTTTAGAGCACCTCGTGGTTGAGCCCACTAAGGGAAAAGTTATTCCGTTGTGCAATGAACTGGAATAGATAATAGAGCTTAAGTAAAAGAACCCTCAGGGGAGGTGATTATAACATAATAGAATTCACCCTGAAATTTGAGAAGCAGAATCTAAAATCAATTGTATCAGAATTACCAAGGAGTAATGGAAATTACAGAGGCATTGGAGAAGAGTTGGCCAGAATGGATTGGATATGAACACTGGATGGGATAATGGCAGAGCAGCAATTGCTGGAATATCTGGTAGTAATTCGGAAGCCACAGGATATATACACTCCAAAGTGGAAGAAGTATTCTACAGACAAGATGACATAACCATGGCTTACAAGGGAACTCAAACTCAAGATAAAAGCCAAGGAGAGGGCATATAACAGAAGAAAAAATAGAGGGAAGTTAGGGGATTGGAATTTTTTAAATGCCAAATTAAGGCAAGTAAAATGTCATGGGGAAGACCTAGATGCAATACGCGTGTAAGCTAACCAGTAATATTGAAGATGATACCGAAAGTTTCCAGAGATACATAAGGTGTAAAATGGAGGTGAGAGTCGATAACGGACTACTGGAAAAGGATGCTAGAGGGATGTAATTGGGGACAGTGAAATGGCAGATGACCTTAAGACTTCAAGACCATAAGACCATAAGATACAGGAGCAGAAGTTGGTCATTCAGCCCATCGATTCTGCTTCGCCATTCAATCATGGCTGATCCAATTCTACCAGTCATCCCCACTCCCCTGCTTTCTCCCCATTCCCTTTGATGCCCTGTCAAATAATAGCAACTAAATGCACCCAGTGACTTGGCCCGCACAGAGGCTCGTGCCAACAAATTCCACAGATATATCAACCTCTCACTGAAGTAATTTCTCCGCATCTCTGTTGTAAGTGGACGTCCTTCAATCCTGAAGTCGCGCCTTCTTGTCCTAGATTGCCCTACCATAGGAAATAACTTTGCCATACCTAATCTGTTTAGGCCTTTTGACATTCGCAATGATTTCTATGAAATCCTCTCCCCACCCCCCCCCCCCAACCCCTATTCTCCTGAACTCCAGGGAATACAGCCCAAGAGCTGCCAGACGTTCCTGATATGGTAACCGTATCATTGCTGGAATTATTCTCATGAATCTTCTCTGAACCCTCCCCAATCTCAGTATATCATTTCTAAAGTAAGAAGACCAAAACTACACACAATACTCCAAGTGTGGTGTCACAAGTGTCTTGTAGAGCCTTAACAACACATCCCTGTTCTTATATTCTATTACCCTAGAAAAGAATGCCATTAAAAAATTATTTACATCAATTCTCTCTGTGGAAAATACAAGCATCATGGTGAAAGTTCCAGATGCCCGGGTCATAAAGTGTGTCAAGTTACGATTACTATAGAGAATGTTCTTGGGAATCCTGGAAGTCTGCAGTTAGACAGGTGGCCCAGATCAGATGGTGTACACACCAGTGTTCTGAGATATGTGGCTGAACAGAGTATGGAGGAGTTTACAATGATCTTTCAAGAATGACAAGTATCTGGAATGCTTCAAGAATACTAGAAACTAGTAATGGCCACTTCACTGTTCAAAACAAGAGAGAAGCAGAAAACGGATGACTGTTTTGGGACCAATACTTTTTCTGTTATAAGTCAATGATTGAATGATAGAATTGATGGCATTTTCACAATGTGTGCAGAGGATGCAGAAATAGATGGAGGTGCATGTAGTTTTGCTAAAATGGAGAGGCTACACGATGACTTAAACAGATTAGGAGAATAGACAAAGTAGTGGTAGATGGAATATGGTGTCGGAAAGTTTATAGTCATGCAATTCGATAGAAGTAATGAGATAATTATCTGTTGTCTAAATACAGAGAAAATACAAAAAAAATAAGGATTTGGGAAACAGTGTCCAGGATTCTCTACGTACTAATTTACAATTTCAGTCTGTACTGAGAAAGGCAAATGTAATGTTGGCATTCATTTCAGGAGGACTAGAATATAAAGGCAATGACGTAATGTAGAGACTTTATAAAACACTGGTGAGGCCTTACTTGGAGTACTGTGTGCAAGTTAGGGATCCAGTCTTAGAAAGGACGTGCTGAAACTGAAGCTGGACAGGGTTCAAAGGAGGTTCATGAAAATAATTCCAGGATTAAATCGCTTGTTATATGAAAATCGTTTGCAGTCTGTGGGAGTATATTCACCAGTTGAGATTTTAGATTGGAAAAAGGCTAACATTGTGGAGATGTGAAAGGATTTAGAAGGAGTGGATTGGGACAATTTGTTTTATGGGAACGATGTAATAGAGAAATGGAGATCATTTAAAGGTGAAATTTTGAGGGTTCAGAATCTTTATGTTCCTGTTAGGTTGAAAGGACAAGTTCAAAGTTTGAAAGAGCCGTAGTTTGCAAGGGATATTGGAAACTTGGCTCGGAAAAAGAGAGAGATCTACAATAGTATAGGCAGCATGGAGTAAACGAGGTGATCGAGGAATATAAAGAACATAAAAAGAATCTTAAGAAAGAAATTAGAAAAACTTAAAGAAGATATGAGGTTGCTTTGGCAAGTAAGATGAAAATAAATCCAAAGGGTTTCTACAGTTATATTAATAGCAAAAGGATAGTGAGGGATAAAATTGTTCCCTTAGAGAATCAAAGTGGACAGCTATGTGTGGAGCCAAAGGAGATGGGAGAGATTTTGAACGATATCTTTTCTTCAGTATTCACGAAGGAGATGGATATTGAATTGTGTACGATAAGGGAAACAAGTAGGGTAGTTATGGAAACTATGATGGTTAAAGGAGAGGAAGTACTGGCGCTGTTAAATAATACAAAAGTGGATAAGTCTCCAGATCCTGACAGGATATTCCCTAGGACCTTGAGGGAAGTTAGTTTAGAAATAGCAGGGGCTGTGACAGAAATATTTCAAAAGTCATTAGAAACATGTGTTGTGCCAGTGGATTGGCATATTGCTGATGTGGTTATTTTGTTTTAAAAGTGTTCTAAGAGTAAACCTAGCAATTATCGGCCTGTAAGTTTGAAGTCAGTGGTGGGCAAATTAATGGAAAGTATTCCTAGAGATGGTATAAATAATTATCTGGATAGAAAGGGTCTGGTTAGGAACAGTCAACATGGATTTGTGCATGGAAGGTCATGTTTGACAACTCATTGAATATTTGAAGAGGTTACTAGGAAGGTTGACGAGGGTAAAGCAGTGGATGTTGTCTATATAGACTTCAGTAAGGCCTTTGACAAGGTTCCTCACGGATGGTTAGTTAGGAAGGTTCAATCGTTAGGTATTACGATCAAACTAGTAAAATGGATTCAACAGAGGATGGATGGGAGATGCCAGGAAGTAGTTGTGGATAACTGTTTGTCAGGTTGGAGGCCGTTATCTAGTGGTGTGCCTCAGGGATCTGTACTGGGTCCAATGTAGTTTGTCATATACATTAATGATTTGGATGATGGGGTGGTAAATTGGATTAGTAATTTTGCAGATGATACTAAGATAGGTGGTGTTGTGGATAATGAAGTAGGTTTTCAAAGCTTCCAGAGAGATTTAGGCCAGTTAGAAGAGTGGGCTGAAAAATGGCAGATGGAGTTTAATGCTGATAAGTGTGAGGTGCTTCATTCTGGTTGGACTAATGAAAATAGGACATTAAGGAATGGTAGAGCATTGAGGAATGCAGTAGAATAGAGTGATCTAGGAATGATGATGCATAGTTCCCTGAAGGTGGAATCTCATGTGGATAGGCTGGTGAAGAAAGCTTTTGGTATGCTGGCCTTTATAAATCAGAGCATTGAGCATAGGCGTTGGGATGTAAAGTTAAAATTGTGCAAGCCATAGGTGAGGC